>NW_026263217.1:1102500-1329594 GCF_947179515.1 Apodemus sylvaticus
ACAAGATGCTAGACTCTGTACAAATGGCCATAAAGCCAGTTACATTTTGCAGTTATATTGGGAATATAATTACAACATTTCTTTCCTGCCTTCCATGATTACAGAATAATGATACCTAAAGCCTAATGCTGGGGAGAAGAAAAGTAGATGGTGCTTCAGTTCCCAGGCTTGGAGTCTGAGGTTGAGACCATGAAGGAGAGAGAAGATGAAGAAAGAAGACTGTGCCATGGGGCAGGTGGATTGGCCAGGAGGACTGGCCTGGTGTATGAGCAGTCTAGGTAGAACATGGAAAATGATATCTCACAGCTATTAACAGGAACTATACAAAATAGTCAGTCCAACTGCAATAATTTAAATCTTATTATAAATACCAAGACCTTTGTGCTATATTTGGTACCTTTTTGATTCAAGTGTGGTAATAAATAAATAAATAATATTTACCACATCAAGGTGGCTTTAATTATCATTTCTGTCCAATGATTGAAAGGGAATGAAAAATTACGATGGCATAGGCTACACATTAGTCCTTGTTCCTGTTCTTTCTAGAAAATGTCACAATGTACTTTCAATCATCTTTTTTTTTTCTTTAAGAAGACAACAGGGAAGGATTGTTCCTGTAAGCTGTTATTAGATGTGGAAGTTGAAAGGCGGCCTGCTGCTCCCTGTGGTAGTGCATGTCTAAATCCTCAGAACTCAACAGGCACAAGAGGAAAATCACAAGGCCAAGACCCAGCTCAGCTATCTTATGAATTTGACATCCAGTACAGGGTAGCACAAATGTTCACTGCTGACACCAGTCTGTCTGTCTGTAGGCAACTAATTCTTTGATTATCAGTTGGGTTCTGTGAATATCAAATTTTCTATTTCCTTTGTTAGTATCCAACTGAAAGTCAAAAACAACCCACAGCTGGAAAAAGTATCCAGTCTCTGATTCTGACAGTTGTCTGGCTGCATTAGAGATATGTCTTACACCCAATCTGCTGTTTCAGAAAGCTCAGGGCATCATTCTCTGGGATAAGGTTGTCAGAGGAGGTCTGAGATTATAAGGTCTCATAAGAATATTTTTCTCTGTGTTACTATAGTCTGAAAGCCACTAGACCTAGAAAAACCAACAGGGAGTAAAATGGTGAACTAAGATAAACTGAGAAATATTTCCTACCTGATTCTTTATGGTCTCCTTATGTCCCCAGGTTACACCACCATGGTCAGTAAGAGGAAAATATAAAAAACTATATAAAATAAAATAAAAAACAAAAATATAAAAAATATAAAAATTCACAGTATACTAGCTTTGGACTAGCCAGCTCCTGTCTTTGGGGATGGACAAACAAATGTAGTAGAATCCTCACCATTCAGGAATTATGTTAAGCAGGAAAGTTCATTAACTTCACAGTGGCACAATTGCCACTCCTGGGAAGCTAGGCTCACAGATGCCTACTCAAGGAATTTTCACATCACCTTTCCATGACTCACTGAGCCTTTCCCAGGACCACATCTTCCTCACTGGTTTACAGTGAGATGGAAAGACAGCTTCCTTCGTCCTCTCTCTCATTTCTCTAAGCTCCCCATTCTCACTCTCAAGTACACACCTCCTCCAACTTGCAGGCATAAATATGGGTGAACTCTCTAGGGACTAATTGAAAGCCCTGAGAGCAGTGGGTGTTGTGACATCACTAGAGACATCACAGGGGATGACCAGAGCTCTCCTGGATTCACTAGACTGTTCAGACAAGGGATTGTATATGTCATGGGGAACAGGCTTTTTCTTCCTGTTAATGCTGTTCCTCTACTGAACAGAAGCTGAGGTGCCCATCCCGGGAGACTCTCCTGGGACACAAATGTTGATCACCTCCCTTTCAAAAGCCAGAAGTCTCAGCCACTGAGATTTCTCAGTGTCAGAACAATGGGAAAGTGCTGTGCTTTATTTCCAAATGTGTTAGCTGTGGAGACCTGGGTCAGGATGGAGAGAAGAGCCAGTCCATCAAGTTGGTAGCAGAAGACTTGAGATGTCCACTTTCTTCCTAGGCTTTGGCCGCATGAACTTGTTAGAAGGCAGTTCCAGGTCACCTTTAGCATGTGGAGATTCAGGACGGGAGGGACCTTCTCAGGACGGTCCTGCTTGGAGATGATGGCTGCGGACAGCGATCAGGAAAACAAGATTATTCTGTTTTGTTCTCTTCCGTCAGAGTGTCAGATCTGAGTAATCTTGTATATAGTATATAGTATATTGTATAGTATATATCTCTGTATTCCCTGCTCTGTAATTCAGGCTGTGAGAGACCCATCTCACCAGACACTCCCCAACAGTTGTGTGTCCAAATTTGTCAACAAATGTCCAAATCCTCCATTTCCTAAACAGCTCTCTTCTGCCCCTTAGCCACTTCCAACCTATTCTATAACTGAATTAACCACAGTGTACCCCACCTGGCTGCCTCTAAGTGTGGTCTAAATGTCTCAAATCTAAAAATACCCCATTACTCCATGCAGATCCTATTTTCCAGGAGATGATTGTTTTCTGGAGAGAGATAAAGACCACCAAGCCTGACTATGGACAGTGATGTCTAGCCTGGTCTCGAGTCATTCTTTCCATGGGAAGGTTATAGCTGTAAAGCCCTCTGTGTCCATATAGTTACAAATTTCATATTCTCATGGAAAATACATTTTTGCCCCTCATGGTTAAAATTCTAATCACAATCTCAAAATTAATCATTTTAATATCAAGAATGGATTCTTCAGTAGACCCAGTCATAAATTTAATTTTATTGAGCAAACTTGATTATAAAGGAACCATGTCCAGACAAGCATCCTGACACACTTACATAAGATAGCTGTATGATGTGATGGTGTTCTGTTTTCAGTGGGTGTGTATGTCTTCTCTAGACCTGCCCCAATGTTTTGGAATTGTGAATGAAAGACACACACACACACACACACACATACACTCGTAATTTTAATATGCATTAAACAGTATATTGGGTGAATATTTTTAAACCTTTTGCATCTAACATACTGTTATGATTGAAGAGTTACATTGAATGTATTTCTAATAAAATTGAAGAAATATTTATAAAATGTGTTAAAATTGAAGATTTACATGGAAACTATTTCTGAAACTAAGAAATATAGAGAAAAAAGTGTTAAAAGATTAGAATGCATTGTTAAATAATGGTAAAATAGACAGCATAGAAAATATGTCTTTACTAATTGACTAGGACATAGAAATTTTTTCTGAATAATTAAAGATATTAATGGAAAATATTTCTGATAAAATTGAAGAAGCATAGAAAAGAGTGTTAACATTGAAAATTTTCATGGAAAATAATACAAATAAAATTGTAGACATAGAAAATATTCCTAAACTAATTCAAGAATTGAGTCAAAATATAGTCTGATAACATTAAAGGTTTACATCGAATATATTTCTGAAAAAAATGAAGAAATATGTAAATATGTGTTCAAATTGAAGGTTTTCATGTATAATAATATTCTGATAAATACCCTTTATTTTGATAAAGGGTAGACATATTAAACAGTTCTAAAATAATTGAAGAAGGAAGCACAAGCATTTTCTGATAAAATTCATTTACATAGAAAATATTATTGATAAAATTGAAGAACGGTATACAAAAATTAAATAAATACCAAGAAAAAGTGTTAAAATTGAAAATTTTGATGAACAGTAATAATGGTAAAATGGTTAACATAGAAATATATATACTAAGTGAACAAGAACATAGAAAATTTTCGGATTAAAATTTAATGTGGTGATGGAAAATATTTCTGATAAAAATAAAACTATATTAAAAAGTTAAAATAGAATTCAAGGAAATAATACAATTAAATGGTAGACATAGAAATCATCTAAACTAGTTAAAGAGTTAAGTAGATACATTTTCTGATAAAAAAATGAAGATTTTGATGGAAAATTTTGTCATGTTTTTGAAGAAATATATATAGAAAAGTGGCAAAATTGAATATTTTCATAGAAAATAATTCAGATAAAGTTGTAGACATAAAAAACATCTAAAATATTGTAAAAGATAGTAGAAACATTTTCTGATAGAATTGAAAATGTTCTTAGACAATATTTCTAATAAAATTAAAGAAATACATTGAAAGTGTTAAAATCGAAGAGTTTGTTAGAAAATAATAATGGTAAAAATGTAAACATAGGACATTTACTTTTACTAAATGTTCAAGGACACAGAAAAATATGGTGATAAAACTGAAAGTTTTGATGTAAATTATTTCTGATAAAAATAAAGAAGTATAGAAAAGTGTTAAAATTAAGGATTAACATGGAAATATTATTGATAAAATTGAAGAAAGTTATATAGAAAATATGTCAAAATTGAAGAATATGCTGAAAAATAAGAATGGTTAAATATACCTATATTAATATACTAATACTAATATAATAAATTATTATATTAATTTACTACAAAAATAAAATATACCTGTACTAATTGTTGAAGAACATGGAATACTTTTCTGGTAAAATTTAAAATTTTTAAATTTTTTATTTGGCATATTTTTATTTACATTTCAAATGTTGTCCACTTTCCTGGTTCACCCCTCCCCCAAAAATCCCATGAGCCATTTCTCCTTCCCCAATCAACCCTCCCCCGCTTCCCTGGCCTTTCATTTCTCTACACTAAGGCATCAAGTCTTTCCAGGACCGGGGGCCTCTCCCCCATATGGTATCTAACAAGTTCATCCTCTGTTGCTGATGCGTCTGGGGCCATGGGTAACTAACTCCCTGTGCACTCTTTGGTTGATGGTTTTGTCCCTGGGAGCTCTGGGGGGTACTGGGTGAGTCATATTGTTGTTCCTCCTGTGGCGCTGCAAACCCCTTCTGCTCCTTGGGTCCTTTCTCTAGCTCCCCCATTGGGGACCCTGTGCTCAGTGCAATGGCTGGCTGAGAGTGTCCCCCTCTTTGTTTGTCATGCACTAGCAGAGCCTTCCAGGTGACAGCTGTATCCTGTTCCTGTCACCCAGCACTTGTGGGCATCCACAATAGTGTCTGGGTTGTGTAACTGTATATGGGATGCATCCCTGGGCGGGGCAGTCTCTGGATGCTCTTTCCCTCAGACTCTGCTCAAACTTTTGTCCCTGTATCTCATTCTGTGGGTATTTTTTTCCCTTTCAAAAAAGGACCCAAGGATCCGTACTTTCTTCTTCCTATGTCTTGAGCATCATTTGTTATGTAAATTGTGTCTTGGGTATTCCACGTGTCTACGCTTTTTTATCAAAATCTTCAATTTGATCAATTTTTTCTATGTCCTTAGACAAATTGTATAGGTATATTTTCTATGTAAACTCTTTTACCATTTTGATTTTCCAACTAATTCTTCAATTTTAACTCTTATATTTTTATGTACACAATTTCATCTGAATTGTTTGCCATGAAAAATTTCAATTTAACAATTTTTCTCTATATATCTTCAAAATTTATCAGAAATATTTTCCATGAGAATCATCACTTTTATCAGAAATCTTTTGTATGTACTTGATCATTTAGTAAAATACATTTTCTGTTTATCTTTTTACCATTATTATTTTCCAATAAATTCTTCAATTTTAACACTTTATTTTTCAATTTATTCCTAAAGTTTGCCTGTGCACAAATTTTAGATATGTTTTCTTTGTCATTCTTTTAATGTGTTTTAATTTCAATGACAAATCTCAATTTGAAATATTTTTCTATATATTTCTTCGATTTTATCAGAAATATTTTCCATGAAATCTATCAATTTGATTAGAATTTTTCAATATGGCTTGTCAGATTTGATGTGTTATCTATGTGTATAATTTCATGTGTATTATTTTCATCAAATTCTTCAATTTTAACACATATATTTATATATTTCTCCAATTTCATTGAAAAGGCTTTCTATGAAAGGCTTTTTTTCAGAAAATTTTCTACTTACTCTTTCAATTTGTAAAGGTTTTCAATGCATACTATTTGACAAGTGTCAATTTCTATCAAAATATTCAATTTTAACATTTCTTTCTATATATTTCTTCAATTTTATCACATATTTTCAATGATATCTCCCATTTTATCTCAAAATTGTTCTACAAGCTTTGTCAGTTTGCATTAATACAGACTCTATTATGGGAAATTATTTTCCATCCAATATTTGAATTTCAAACTTTTTTCTATATATTTCTTTCATTTTTTTCAAAAATGTTTTTCCATGTAAATTTTCTATTTATTCAAAATTTTCAGTGTGAGTATTCATTTAGTTTAGGAATGTTTTCTACTTACATCTCCTTTAATTTGGATTCCAAGTTTCAATATTAACCCATTTTTCTATATATTTGTTCAATTTTATCAAAACAATTTTCCATGAAAATCTTCAATTTCATCTGATTATTTTACTACATGTAGTGTCAATTTGTTTTGATATACTAACTATGTATACACCTTAATTTACATTATTTTTATCGAATTCTTCACTGTAAAATTTTTTCTTATATATTTCTTAAATTGTATCAGATATTTTTCCATGAAATCTTTGATTCAATCAGAAAAGTTGTCTACATTGCTTGTCAGTTAGTATAGATACATTTTCTCTTAGTAATATTTTATCTATATTATGTTCTATCCTATTCTCAGTTTGACATATCTTTCTTTATATTTCTTCCATTCTTTTGAAATCACTCCCACAAACATCTGGAATTCTATCAGAAAAGTTCTCTACATCTTTTGTCAGTTAGTATTCATGAATTTATTACTACTATCATTTTGACTATATCATTTCCCTTTGAATTCATCTATTTTAACCCTTTTTCTATATATTTCTTCAATTTACCTGAAAGTATTATATTTATAATTCCTATTAATTATTTTAAAAATGTTTTCCATGTCAGCTATTTAACTGTAATATTTTCCATCCACAGCTGCTGTTGACCATGGTTGGGGAATTAGACAACAAATTGTCAGTTTTCTATAGCAAAAATGGAGTGGGTGAGTGCGTAGGTGGAGGAGTACCCATGGGAAGGTAGGAGGGAGTGAAATGGGTGCTTCCTGATTGGTAACCTGGAAGGGGAATAATATGTGAAATGTAAACAAACAGAATAATCAATCAAAAGGAAAGAATAAATGAAACAGACCTTTGTAAAATTAATAATAGGTTTACTGCTACTTATTGAAACTAGTCAAGAGTTCTCTGTCCCTCCTGTCAGATGAGGATGTAGCTGAGTACATATTATTTCTAAATAATATATGGGTGCACCATTTCCTGTTACCAACTACTGGGAAGCCATGTTCAAGTGTGCCTACTACAGGAAATTTCACTTCACTGTTACATGACTCACTGTGCCTTTCCCAGGACCACATCTTCATTTCTGGTTTACAGTGAGATGGAAAGCCAGCTTCCTTCGTTCTCTCTCTCATTTCTCTAAGCTCACCATTCTCACTCTCAAGCACACACCTCCTCCATCTTGCAGACATAAATATGGGTGAACTCTCTAGGGACTAATTGAAAGCCCTGAGAGCAGTGGGTGTTGTGACATCACTGGTGACATCACAGGGGATGACCAGAGCTCTCCAGGATTCACTAGACTGTTCAGACAAGGGATTGTGTATGTCATGGGGAACAGGCTTTGCCTTCCTGTTAATGCTCTTCCTCTACCGAACAGAAGCTGAGGTGCCCATCCCGGGAGACTCTCCTGGGACACAAATGTTGATCACCTCCCTTTCAAAAGCCAGAGGTCTCAGCCACTGAGATTTCTCAGTGTCAGAACAATGGGAAAGTGCTGTGCTTTATTTCCAAATGTGTTAGCTGTGGAGACCTGGGTCAGGATGGAGAGAAGAACCAGCCCATCAAGTTGGTAGCAGAAGACTTGAGATGTCCACTTTCTTCCTAGGCTTTGGCCGCATGAACTTGTTAGAAGGCAGTTCCAGCGTCACCTTTAGCATGTGGAGATTCAGGACGGGAGGGACCTTCTCAGGACGGTCTTGCTTGGAGATGATGCCTGTGGAGAGGGATCAGGAGAACAAGATGACTCAGATCTGACACTGTGACTGAGTGATGAAAACAAAGGGTATAGTGCATTCTTTGTTTTCCATGCTCTGTCAGTCAGGCTGTGAGAGACCCACCTACACAGACACTCCCCAACAGTTGTGTGTCCAAATTTGTCAACAAATGCCCAAATTCTCCATTTCCTAAACAGCTCTCATCTGTCCCTCAACCACTTCCAACCTATTCTATTACTGATTTAACCATAGTATGCCACACCCGACTGCCTCCAAGTGTGGTCTAAATGCCTCAAATCTAACAACACCCCACTACTCTATACAGATCAAATCCCAGCAACTACATGGTGGCTCACAACCATCTAAAATGAGATCTGACGACTTCTGAAATTTCTTAAGACATCTACAGGATATTTACATACAATAAATAAATAAATAAATCTTTTAAAAAAGAAAACTTAAAGGATGGTCTTATTGCGAAGAATTCAATTATTGTCCAAGAATGTTTTAGATATCTTAGAGGTTTTGTCCCCATACGAAATTAAGTACTGTCCTTGAAGTATCTGCCAAAAAATTAAGATGAAAATGTGAGGGGACTTGTATTAAATCTGATGATTGCTTTTAGCTTATTGTCCTCATGTTATGTTAAGTTTACATATTCTTGAACATGGGAGATCTTTCAGTCTTATTTATTTATTTATTTATTTATTTATTTATTTTCATTTTTATTACGTTCATTTTTTCAGACCAGTTCTTAGCTCTCTCCTGGCACACCATCCAAGAATGACCCATCCCATTCCTCTTACCCCCTGTCTCCAATACCATGTCTCAATCCTCCAACACAGCTCAAAGTACTAGAAAAAGGTCATCAATAAAATCATTAAAAAAAAATTCTTCTCCACCTTAAAAAGATGCTGGCCATAAATATACAAGAAGTCTATAAATCTCCAAACAATTTAGGCAAAAAAATAAAATTTTCTTGTCATACAATATTCAAAACACGAAATGTGAGAGCCGATCCTGTGCCACAGTTCTCCATACCCAAATACTGCAGTGAGAGAGCGGGTATCCCAGGAGTGCTGACAAGCCTCTGAGTAGAGGTAAGAATACCACTTCTGCTCAAAGGGACCCCGACAGAGCACTCAGTTGGAAAGAACTGAGCAGCTGCCTGGGCCATGATCCTTTTATTCTCTGCCTGCACCCAGAGCTGATCCCCTGCCTCAGTGCTCCACATTCAAATTCTGTGTGGAGAGAGTTGATCTCCCAGAAATTCCATCACACCTGTAAGCTCCACTTCTGCTCAAATCCCCGGACCATGAGTGAGCCACACAGAGCCATCAGAACCCAGGAAGCAAGGGACAGCTGGGGACAGAATCCTTCTGGATTCTGTCTGCACCTTGGAGGTAGCTGATTATGTGCCAATTATTTCCATACAAAAATTTCTCCTGGAGAGAACTGTTCTCTCAGGAGTACTGACTCACAGACTCACAGGAGAGACAAGCCTCAATCAGAGACAGATCAGCTAAGATCAGAGATAACCAGAGAACAGGACACAAGGGCAGAAATCATAAGCAACAGAACCCATGGCAAATTGGTATCATCAACATCTAGTTCTCCCACCAGAGCAAGCCCTGGATGCCCCAACACACAAGAAAAGGAAGCTTCTGATTTACAATCATATCTCATGATGACGATAGGGGACTTTAAGAAGAGCATAAATAACTCTATTAAAGAAATACAGAACACAGGAAAACATCCAGTACCCCTTAATGAGGGCACACAAAAATCCCTTAATGGTTTTCAGAAAAAGGCAAATAAAAAGGGGAAGGAATTGAACAAAACCTTCCGGGATCTAAAAATGGAAATAGATACAATAAAGAATTCATAAAGGGAGACAACCCTGGAGATAGAATACCTAGGAAAGTGATCGGTAGTCATAGATGCAAACATCAATAAAATGCAAGAAAGAGAAGAAAGAATCTCGGGTGTAGAAGATGCTGTAGAAAATACTGACTGAAAAGTCAAAGAAAATGTAAATGCAAAAATTTCTTAACCTAAAATATCCAGGAGATCCAGGACAAAATGAGAAGGCCAAATCTAAGGTAATAGGTAGAGATAAGAGCAAAAATTCCCAACCTAAAGGGCCAGTAAATATCTTCAACAAAATTACAGAGGAAAACTCCCCTAACCTTAAGAAAGAGATGCCCATGAATATACCAGACGACTAAAGAACTCCAAATAGAGTGGAGTTAACATAAATGGAGAAACAACATATTCCATGACGAAAACAAATGTACACAATATACTTCTACAAATTCAGTCCTAAAATGTATAATAAATGGAAAATGCCAACAAAAGGAGGGAAACTCCACCCTAGAAAAAGCAATAAAGTAGTCTTTCAAAAAGCCCAAATAAGATAACGGATAAGATAATGGAGCGGTTACACAAGATTTGCTGATCCAAATATTGACGGGGGATTCTGGCGCTCGGAGGGGGTTTTTTGGCATACATACAGCTCGGGCCATCAGCAATGTAAGAGGGCGATTTATTTTGTTAGCAGGAGGTCACTTCGACGTTAGTAAACTGCATCCAAGAGACAGGAGACAGGAGACTCCAGTCCAGATGGTGTATGACCCATAGGAGTTTTCCCAGGCACGCCCCTTATCTTTTATGGACGGTCTGTTTGTGGAATGACTCAATCACAACCTTGCTTCAAGCTTGTCCGGCGTGCCCGGGCTCTAAGTCTGCCTGCTGCCTCAATTATGGATTCTGAGAAATCTTTGCTCCTGTCAATGTCTACCATTTATCTGTATTATTTTTCAATTATAACCTTCACTATTTCAAGTTCTACTTAATTTTTTCACAAATATTTTCAGTAAATGTTTCTACTACCTTTTTCAATTAGTTTAGAAATGTTTTATATGTCTAATATTTTATCTGTATTATCTTTTCTGATATCTTAAATTATAATACATTTCCTGTATATTACTTCAATTGTATTAGAAATATTTTCCATCAAAATCTTCAATTTTATTAAAATTGTTTCTAGGTTCTTGGACAATATTCTAGGTATATTTTCTATGTTTACTGTTTTACTATTATTATTTTCCAACTAATTCTTCAATTTTAGCACATATCTATATATATTTCTTCAATATTACTTGAATATTAGTTAAGAGAAACTTTAATTTTATCAGAATGTATTTCTATTTATTTTTTAAATTATTTAGAGATG
This sequence comes from Apodemus sylvaticus, assembly GCF_947179515.1. Lineage (NCBI taxonomy): Eukaryota > Metazoa > Chordata > Mammalia > Rodentia > Muridae > Apodemus > Apodemus sylvaticus. Next base: position 1,113,720 of record NW_026263217.1, read on the forward strand.
TTTTTCTGTAAACAATATTATCTGAATAATTTCCCATGAAAAATCTTTAATTTAAAACTACTTTTCTATACACTGCTTCAATTTTATCAGAAATATTTTCCATGAAAATCATCAATTTAATAAGAAAATGTTTGTAAGTGCTTCATTTAGTAAAGATGATTTATCTTTTACCATTATTATTTTCCAACAGATTCTTCAATTTTAACACTTATTTTTCAATTTTTTCCAAAAATTGAGTGTGCCTACACATTTAGTTTTCTTTGTCAACTTTTTATGTGTATTTGTTTTCAATGCCAAATCTTAATTTTAAATAAATTTTCTGTATATTTCTTCAATTTTATAAGAAGTATTTTCCATGAAAGCCAACAATTTGATTAGAATTTTTTAACATGGTTTGTCAGTCAGTTTTGATGTATTATCTATGTGTACACTTTCATGTGTATTATTTTACATCAAATTCTTCAATTTTAATACACATATTTATATATTTCTTCAAATTCAGTGAAATTGTCACATTGGCATCACTGTCAGTCACTCAGAGACTGCTGGCCCTGCCCCTGATGTCACGCCAACCCCGCCCCTCGCCCATGTATCTCAGCCCCGGGCGGGAGCCATGTTGGATTCCCTGACTGTCACCCAGCAACCGCTGGCCGCGCCCCCTGACGTAACCCGAGCCTTGCCCCTGGTCCATGACCATGCACCTCAGCCCCTGGCGGGCGCCATGTTGGCGTCCCTGTCTGTCACCTGGCAACCGCTGGCACCACCCCTGACGTCACTGCAGCGCCCGCCCTGCATCCAGCCTCCTGGAATGTTGTCATTTCCTGTCTAATTTTTATGAATGAAAGTGGGCTGGGAGTTTGAATGTGCGCGTTCGTCGGAGTTCTGGCAGAGGTGGGAAGAGGTGAGCGCACGCATTTAGCGACTGCTGTGATTGCTGAGCTTCCTGGGCTCTGAGCAGCCTGGCCTGGAATTGTGGAACGGGACTGCATTCATGTGCGCATCCAGATGAAGATAGTGCTCCATGCTGCGGGTGTCTGTGAGCTCTGGAGTAACTCTGGGCTATCCACCTGTTGTCTCCACAGAAGCAGTCTGTGAGTTTGGAGAGGCCAGGCAAGACACGGGCTTCCCGCTCTGTAAAGTTTTCTGTGGGGCGGAGTGCAAACCGTCTCTGTGCTCTGGGCAGGGACGGTGGATGGGCAAGACGCGGGCTTCCCGCTCTGGAAAGTTTGCAGCAGGACAGAGTGCAAACCCTCTCTGTGCTCCTCCAGGCGGGGACAGTGGATGGGCAAGGCGCAAGCTTCCCGCTCTGCTCTGGAAAATTTGCAGGGGGACAGAGTGCAAACCCTCTCTGTGCTCCTCCAGGAAGGGACAGTGGCTGGGAAAGGCACAGACTTCTCGCTCTGGAAAGTTTACAGTGGGGCGGAGTGCAAACCCTCTCTGTGCTCCTCCAGGCGGGGACAGTGGCCTCCTGGCATGACCCTCCTGCGGGAACAGAAGCCGAGCCTGGCCGCCATGGATCGCTGGGCTGTGCGCCGGGTCCTGGCTTCTGGCTGTGAGCTGGTGAAACAGGAAGGGAATTCACAGGCCAGTAAACTGAATCCTGTTCCTTAAAGACACAGGCTGGGCTGAGAAAAGACAAAGACCTGGTAGAGTTTACAGAGTTCTGGGCTGGCGCTTTCCCAAGGAACATTAATGATCAAGTTGCAGCTGGCTGGGGTCAAAGGCTGTGGGATGGGCGGGGCTAGGTCCCAGGGTAACTTGATTTTTTGTTTGTTTGTTTGTTTTTTAATTTTGTTAATTTCTGTAGTAGTTTTTTTTTAATTGCTTTACTTTAGATGCTTAGTGTTTCAATTACTGTGCAGTAAAGGGACTTTTCCCCAATCTCTTTGGTATTTTGCATGCTTTTACATTAACTCTGGCTATATATTTATAATAACTCTGGCTATTCTTACACAGGCACCTTCTTTAGTTTAGGACATTTTCATTTAGGATTTTATTGGAAATGTTTTCTAGATATTTATGCTGATTGATCTTCTTCACTCTCGCCCTCACCTTCTCCATCTGAGGTTTTCCTTGTGGGTGTGCAGCTTGAATGCTTCTCTGTGTCCTGCTCTGAGCTCTGCTGTTGTGTGCTGTGAGGGGACCTCAGGGAAATGCTGAAATCAAGACATGGTGAGTACACAATATCTGCCCACAATGGGGAGGAACATGTGGCTGAGCTGTATGCACTGGGGTGGTGGATCCTCTATGGGGTTGGATCAGAAACATCAGCCATATGTGACTTCCTGTGAGGTTTCTAGTGGTGCTATTTACTTCATAGTTCAGGCCATGATCTCTGACTAATTTCAGTATTATGGCTGATTGTAATTCTGTCCAAAACATCTGGACCAGTTGCTTTTTTGTAGCAGCATGGGTGGTTTCTGTGACTATGCATCACCTGTGTCCAAACCTTTTTGTCTTTTATAATATACATTAAGAAGGCAAGGTTAGGACTGGAGAGATGTCTCAAAGGTGAACAACTCTGGTTGTTCTTACACAGGCCATTAGTTTAATTCTTAGCAACCACATGGTGGCTCATAACTATATGGAATGGGGTCTGGTGCACTCTTCTGGCCTGCAGGAATACATGCAGGGAGAACATTGTATAAGTAATGAATTAATGCCTTAAAAAATAGAAGACAGATATGAATCTAATAGTTCTGATTTCATACATTACTCGTTCTTTTGTTTACAATGTTTTTTGGCTGTAGCTTTTTTTATATTTATTTAATATGTTTAGTGTTGTGATTATTACGTAGCAAAGGGACTTTTTCCCCATTGTTTGGTATTTTTGATGTTTCTTGTACATTAACAGGCACCTGTTTTGCTTTAGAAAAATTTTCCATTCATTGTTTCATTATTTCCCTGGTAGAGGGAACGGCAGTAAAAAGATAGTATTTGACTTTGTCCTCCTGTGAAAAGTCACTGTGCACAAACAGAGCACACAGTTTGTGCGTCTCAAATTTCTGAAATGTCTCAACAATATCCGTGAGCATCCACATCTCTGCACAGCACAGTCTCTGGATTGTGAACTCAGTACTCACCAGCTCAAGCTCACCCGTGCCATGTAGACATCCACAACATCTGGTGTGTTTGTCCTCACAATGGCCGCCCCCCTTGAACTTTAACCTGTGACGTCGCTGCTGCCTCCCCTGTCTCACTCTACAGTGCACACAGTGACCTGCTTCTCGTGTCCTGTTCTGCAGGCAAAAGCCACGCTGCACCTGCGAATCCGTTTCCTGTGGCTGCAAAGGCGAGTTCGCTGCAGGACGCCAACATGGACGCCGACCTCGACAGCATCTTGTGCTGGTTCTGGACAGCAGAGGGTTCTTTAAACACAAAAACAGTAAGTCAATAACAATAATAATAGAAAAGGCTTTTCAGAGAGGTTTTAGAAATCTTGCTTCAGTTGTTCATAAACAAAATAAAGAAGGTAGACACCTGAAAATGCTCAAAGATAAGAAATTAAGAATCTTATTTCCATTAGGCTGTCCAAATAGGCCAGAAATAGAGTAAACCAATTTTTAGGAAGAATCATCAAGATGTCTAAAAACAACTATTTGTTATTATTAAAAAGGAAAATTGAAAATGTTGCTTACCTGATGTGGGGAGAAAAAATTATCAAGTTAGGCATGGTAGCACACGCCTGTGATTCTGGCACTTAGAAGGCTGAAGGGAATTGTGAGTTCTAGGCTATCCTGGCTACATAGTGAGACTAAGGCTCAAGAAAAGAAGGGAAAGTAGAGGGAGGAAGGAGGAGGATGGGGGGATTTATTGAAGAATTCTTATTAGATCAACCTCTCAGGAACCAATTGGTCACCGTAACCATTCATAGGATGTTCTTGTTGAATGGAGTGTTCAAATGACAGCCCTCAGCCCCCTGAGGAAGAGGCAGAGGAACACATGTCATCCTCATGTCCATGGTAACACTGAGGGGCATGGACTGTTCTCAGCCTCAGCCTACAGTGAGGACATTGAGGCTCAGAGGGGCCAAGGTAGCTTGGCCACAAGCACTTGATGATTACAGGCCCAGCCAGGCTCACATACTGTGAGGTAACCCCACATTGCACATTGCTTTGGTCAAATGCATCTGACTTTCATGTTATAACAAGCTAGGTGGAGGAGAGACTCTTGTTTAGTGACCATGTCATAACTGAGAGCTGCAGCCGAGATCTGAAGACAAAATGTCCCCTTCTTTGGTTTTCTTTTTTGTTGTTGTTGTTGTTTTTTGTTTTTTGTTTTTTTGGGGTTTTTTGTTTGTTTGTTTGTTTGTTTTGTTTTGTTTTTGTTTTTTCGTTACAGGGTTTCTCTGTATAACCCTGGCTGTCCTGGAGCTCACTCTGTAGACCAGGCTGGCGTCAAACTCAGAAATCCTCCTGCCTCTGTCTCCTAGAGTACTGGGATTACAGGTGTGCGCCATCACTGCCCGGCTTAAATGTCCCCTTCTTTAATGTAAAAATTTCAAGACATTGGGGATCCCCAGGTCATATACTGCAAGAGATTCCAGGGCCTGAGGGACCCTTGAGTGTATAGATTTAGCCCTAGTTTAATGGCTTTGGTAGGGCCTATTGACTCTAGAACTGGATGACTGAGCTATACCAGCATCACCTGTGGTGTCTATGAATGTGGGCATCCCTGCCCTTTGCTGCCCCCTTCAAAGCATGGGCATAGATAAAGACACACCAAGAGTCCCAGCTTCCTTGTGGGATCCTTGGGCTCAGATCTGTGATTGCATATACTGAAGGGCATTGGAAAACGAAGGGAAGGCTAAGGATTCTAAACCTATCTGCTGAGGCAGAAAACATTCAAACCTGTGTTTATGATTGACTACCTCTAATATTTTTCTAACAAATTACCTGGAATGGTTACTTCCTATAAGATATTATGCTATGATCTTTCCCTCAAACAATGAGGCTTAGGCTTCAGAGAGTGTATGCCATTACATCGTTAATGAATAAAAGGAATGAAACAGATCAATGTTCGTAGTACATTCCCAACCTGAGTCCTCTCTAGGATGTCCATGGAAAGGTGGACATTCATATTTGTACTTATACTGAATATTGGCAAAAACATTTCCCACAATGTAGGTAACATTTAAGCTTTAGTCATGAAGCTGTGCTCTGAGAAACAAAATCTGTCATATACTAGGTGATCAATGCAAATTTCATTTTAATTAATTGATAGATCTTTAGATACAGCCCATTATACTTAAGCCACTTTAAACGCCATAAAATTACCATATATATGGTAAGATATAGCTGACTATTTTATACAATATAATTACAGTCATATACCTAGTCTGTTCCTTTTTGTCAATGATGTCAATTGTAGTCATTTGAAAATCCTTTGACTTTTCAGCTAACCTTAATTTCATGACATCAGAACGCATGCTCTGACTGAATCAGGGTTTCTAGAGTGACCACAGTGCCAGTGGCATAAGACTTGCAGGTGTAGTAATTGTGTGTTCACTCCTGGCCTCTAGCTAAGGTTTCCTGAATTGAGTTTGGGCAGATGAGGGTGGGAAGTTCCCATTCAATCCTCAAGTACAGTGAAGTCTGAGGCCACTGGACACACACACACACACACACACATGCACATGCACGCACACACACACACACGCTCACACATGCTCACACACATTCACACATGCTCACACATACTCACACACATTCACACATGCTCACACTCACACTTATACACATGCTCACACACACATGCTTACCCACACGTACACACACTCATACATGCACACTAATACCCACGCTCACACACATTCACGGGCACACACACTCTCTCTCCTTCTCTCTCTCTTTCTCTCTCTCTCTCTCTCTCTCTCTCTCACACACACACACACACACACACACACACAAACACACACACACACACACACACACACACACACACACACACAGTGAGGTCAGTGAGCTTTGCCCATGATTCTTTGCACAATAGCTAACTATGGAAGCAAATATCAATATAAATTTTCATCCCTCTTGCTCCCATCCAAAACCTTTTGCCAGGAGCTGTTTTAGAATTGTCTTGATTGACAGTAGAGTGCCTGCAGATGCCTGCACATGTTGTAATGGGTTGTTCCATATCTAAGGACTGAAGTAAAGAAAAGAAAAGCAGTTAAAATAATAATAGAAAAATGAAGACAAGCACATTAATACCTGCAGATTGAGTTTAGCAAGAGCCAGTATATTAAACATAGTGGGTAAAGTGAGGTAATTTAGAATAAAATTTTGTCTGGAGGAACTGAAGTTTTTCATTTTATGGTTGTTTTACGAGCATCGATGTTTGAAGAGCATCAATATGGGGGTGGAGAGATGCTCTGGGATTGAGAACACTTACAGTTAATGTATTGCACAGGCCTCAACATGGCTGACGAACCATCCCTAACTCTAGTTCTAGGGGAACTTAATGCCTTATTAAGGTTTCTGCAGGCACTGTATATATGTGACCCACACACATACACACATGCAGACCCAATCACCAATGAATGTAAAATAAGAAAAAAATAGTATCAATATCCCAACCAATGTCAAGAACCTGGGAGATCCTAGAGATAGGATAAAGAAGACATTAGTTTCATATCTTAAGGCGTTAAGAAGAAAGACAGGTATAAATCTCAGGGACAATGAAAAGTTAGACAGAAATGCATGGCTCAAATATAACGCCACATGGGGCATGATTTTAAGCAGATGGTTGAAAGCCAGAAAGGATTCCATCTGCATTTTCTCAGCTGAAGGGATCATAAGACTGGGGAATCTCAGCAGAAAACAGGTATTACAATGGTTACTATGTCATAAGAATGATTTGTTTTGTTTTTTTAAACCCACAGCCCCTGCTGTGAACAGAACACAAATGCTAGCACCCTTATGAAATGTAAAACACAAGCACAGAAAATAGAGATTAAGAGGGGACAGAGGAAGGGCAGGCATGCTCTGGGCTTCTTTCTGCTGAGTGGGTAATATGGATGTGCCCACTATTGGTTAAAGAGAACCAGTAGAGGTTAGAAAGTGCCAAACCAGTACAGAGAATGCACAGAAGCAATCCAACCCACTTATAAAGTGGAGAGTCACTAGACAATATCTAACGATAGCAGTTCAAGAAATACTGGTGCTGACATCAGAACTAATTCCAGAAATTGTTACAGGCAGTTTCACCCCGCCTTTCTCTTGAGAATTTCTGCCATTACAGGTCCTACGGGTAGCCTCATTTAGGGGCGCAAAACACGAGGAGCAGACCCCTACTCCCTCAACCACCCACCCCACCCCACCCCTGCCATCACACATGCAATCAAAGAAACAACCATGCTCTGCATCACATAATCCAGGCTTAACTACAGGTGTGTGCTTATATCGCCTCAAACCAAATTAACTTCTGCATTTTCTGGCCACTGTCCCAACTAGGGACATGAAAATGATTTATTAAAAGCATGCTGTGTCAGTAACTTCATCTGCTTCCTGTGGCTGTGGCAAGCCAGTTCTTCTCTAATGCTGGGCTCTTTGAAGTCGGCAGGTTTGGGTTATTCACCTGGCTTTGAGCCTGTTGACAATGAACTAACTGGTAAGACTAGTATACATTGAAAAGCCTCCGTGGGATTTGGGTGTGAACTGGGAATTCCCTGCTGCTACTCAGCTGCTTATCCAGCACAGAGCACGATTAACTTTGCAGTGTATGTTTCAAACTCTTCATGTTTCCCTTGTTGTTTTTTGTAACCAATCATATTTTTACTACATAGATTTCTCATCCTCGAGAACTGGGGTGCATCATATACAAGTTTACGCTTTGTCATTTTGCTGTCTTCTACAACTTCCTATCCTCTGACATCTTACTAAGAAATGTATTAAGGGATTGCCTTAAAACCTTCTCATTGATGTTTCACTGTCTCAAATACCGTTTGGTGAGCGTTAGAGTGTTTCATGAGTGATGTGTGTTGGTCCTGCGTGACTACGTTTAAAGGCATTCGATAGCCAGCCCTCATGCCCTGTTGCCTATTTTCATCTAGATGCACATCATCCTGTGCGGCTGGCTTTACTGCAAATAATTGTTTGTGAGATATAATACTTTCTGTTAGTGTGTATGCTCAGTGGGTAGAGATGCAGGGCACTGCTAAATCTATCGTTCCGATAACGTGTGAAGTATCTCTGCCCCACTTTCTATATGAGTCCCTAGGTTAGAAGACACGAGTACTTTCCACTTTTCACGTCTCCCTAGTGTGGAATATCCCACCATGCACTTTGGTTTGTGCAGTTCTTGCCATTTTTTGCAAGTTTCCTCAATGCTGACCATTACAGTTCTCCTAACGCAGATGGTATTGTTCCTTTAGAGGAGGGCTCTGAATTGAAGAAGCACAGGCATTAAGTAACCTTTGAACATGAACACTTTCTCTGAGACTCTCTGATTCTTTATGCCTACCCAACACCTTGCCCCTATTCCACTGAGTGTTAAAGATATAAAAGCAAACTAGTGTACCAAAGTTTGACCTCTGTGTATCACCCAAGAATGCTCCAGCCTTTTTTCATCTTGGAGCCATTCAGCTCGATGAAGAAAATGCTTGGATCCACTATTTCCTCTTGATTGGCTCTTTCTTTGCATTGCCTTCACTATTCTGTATTAATGGGTAATCTTGCTGAGTTCAAGTAGAGGAAACAGAGTTTATCAAATGATCACTGGGGAGAGAAAGCAATGAATGTTAATCTGTTTAACACTTCAGAATAGCAATTCAGTCTTACAACTGTAAGGAACCTGTTGACACAGTTGAAATTCTAGTGTATTTTTAACGGCACCTACAATACTACTTAAGGTTAAATGACATCATTACAGAAGATATGAAGTAAATCTGGTATATCATCTAAATGACTTCTTAAAACAACATCATCTTTTACTCCAAAAATAGCAAAATATTTAATATGTCAGTTATAAACTTCAAAAAAATTTGAAGAACAACTTGAAAATCTTAAGATCCTTTTTAAATAGCATTCTTTTTGTAAGGATAAGTTTGTCTGAATTATTCCAGTTTGTTTTTGTTTTTGTTTTTGTTTTTGTTTTTTACTATGTTAAAGCTATAGTAAAATACTGCAGGTCCCTTAGTATTCATAATTCTCACTAATGCAACTAATTCAGCAACTAGAGGAAAAACTTCATTCCACCTAACTGACTAATAACTAATATTTATTTCCATAGTTGGAATGTTAAAGATCTAGAATCTAATAATGCTGTTTATGTCTCAGCAAATACAGGCGAGACAGAAGTGGTCTTTGTCCCAACATTTGGACCTTGTTGTTTGAACCTTTACAGAAGTCCCAGAGAGTACACAGGATTTCCAGATCCCTATGATGAGCTGAATACAGGAAAGATTGGTTTATCATTTGCGGCTGTGATTAATGGACACTGGTGAATGGGATCCCTTCTTACAAAAGTAATAAGTATCTCATGGGAGAGGCATTTACATTCTTCACTCCTAATGCAGACCTGCCACTCAGCTGATAAAGTGTTAAAGGAGAGAATTCTTACTCTTCTTACATCTTAGAAATAAAGACTACAAAAAGGATCAGAAGACCAGGCACCTTTAATCTCAGCACTCAGGAGGAGGAGGAGGCAGGTAGATCTCTGTGAGCTTGAAGGCAGCCTGGCCTTTACAGTGAGTTCTCGGTCAGTCAGAGCTACATAACAAGATCCTATATGAGAGAGAGAGAGAGAGAGAGAGAGAGAGAGAGAGAGAGAGAGAGAGAGAGAGAGAGAGAGAGAGAGAGAGAGAGAGAAGGATCCTGGTGACTGAGTCATACAGTGGGGTAAGTGAAATCCCACAACCGTCCACTCAACTTCACATTAATGGAAAACATCAACAAAGCAGATGACCAATGCTGGCCTCCTTCTCTAATGCATATTCCAGATCTATGATGACATGACAGTGGAGACCCTGATCTGTGCTTGAGCACCGTCTCACAGATGGGAAAGTCTCTTTTGACTGCAGTAGAAGTTAAATGTCTCTTGGTCATTTCTGCCCTACCCCCACTCCCGGTGCTCAAAAAAAAACAAAAAACAAAAAAAAATGATAGAAAGCTGTGGCTAGGGGACAGTGAAGACAGACGAGGACTTGAGAGCCTTCTATTTCTCTCCAGAAGATTCTATGGGCAACCACTATTGAGTAGGATGGGAGGAGTATCTACTTTTGACTTCCGTATTTTAGCACACCCAAGTCATCTTGGTCTTTTGCTTCCTGACGATTCTGAGACTTGTCTGGTTGCCACACTACAGTTTCTTTATTATGAGAAGAGGAGAAAGGGATCCACATTCATAAATAGACAAAAATTCAGGGTTGTTCCCGATGACCTGAGATGGAGGAGACTTGGAGCCTGTTCTCCTTCACTGCCCTGCTTCAGAAACTGCGTCCAGGTCCAGAGTACGATGGCTTCAAAGCCTCCAGCGTTGGTCAAGCTAAGACCCTTTTCTGTTTCTACCATTGCATCTCATGGCATCATTTGGAATCCATCTGAAAGTTAATGACTCTTCCTTTAGATATTAAAGACTTGTTTGTTTGTTAAAGTAGTGCTAGCCTGATCTGATCCATAGACATTCTTTAGCTGTGGTCCCTGTCTATGGGAATAATTTTGTGTTCTTGCTTTTTTAGGGAGAAGGGGTGGCCTACAGAGGCAGAATTTTGGTTGAACTGAACATGTTCCTTGAAAAGAAACCACCAGAAACCACTCAAGCCCATTTGAGCCCATTTCAAATGATGACCTTCTGGTTGTTGAGGTAAATGTCAGGGAGAACATAGCACAGGATTCAAGGGATTGGAGAGTCTAAGAGTCATCTGTGGGAGAGTTGGAGAAAGATCTGCATCAGAGAAATTCATTCCAACATTCCCTTGATATATCCATGACAGCCCTTTGAAGATAATGAGGCTTGCTTCAGCTACTGCAATGTTAATTGGTATATTAGTCTTTGGTAGTCTGACCAAAATTGAAGAATAGACAACTTCTGGGTAGAAGAATTAATTTTGGCTCACTGTTTCTGAAGGTTTGGTTCATGGTTGTATAGTCCCATGTAAACCAGATAGAACAGGATTATGAAAGGCATGTGTGACTGAGGAGCTTCTTCATTGTGGAAAAGCAACAGAGAGAGGGAACAGAAAAAGAAGGCAGTATCTTACACTCCCTTGTGACTTGCATCCTGTACCTCTTACTGTCACCAACTCTTGACACTGCCATCATGATATAAATTCAGCAAAGGATAATCCATTGATTATATCCAAGAGTCCTTATCTCTGGAAACACAGAGAAATACCTATAGGCATGACTAATCTCGTTTTGTTAATCCAGTCATTCTTGAGATAAAGACTGGCCACCATATATATGTTTATAAGGACAGAGTAGGCAAACAGTGCCCTTAGGTGGAGAGGTTGTGAGGAAGAGCTCTTCCCCTGGATGGCTTAGGTACCAGAGTTACCCCATTTCTACTTTCACAGGCAGCTGCTACATCTGAGGCTTCATAGCGATAAGGGCAGGCCTGCTTCCTGCTGGCATTACAATGGCTTTAAGTCCCTTTTTACTTCAAGCCAGAAAGTCTTCTAAGTTCACCTCTCTCTTTCTGAGACTCTCAGGTCAATGTTCTTGGGACACACAAATCTGAGCTGTTTGGCAGAGTAGCTGACTCTCAGACACTCCTCTGTCCAGGTCTCTCCTGGCTCGTTTTAGATTGCCCTGGGCCACCAACTCCCTCAGGGTGCCACACCCTCCATTGGGAGAACTGAACATTTCTCTCATTTTCCCATGTTATTGAGAAACCAAGCAGCAACTTTAGAAAAGATGTCAGCTCTGAGCCAAGTAAACAGCAGGACGGCTGACATGAAGTGGCTGCTGTCAGAGCCGTGACCTGGGGCAGCTCTCTCAGTCTCTGTTTATCAGCCTTCCAGTCCATTTCCAATCTGCCTTCTTAAAGCTTGGCCCAGTCAGTGCTTTGGGCACATTCTTATCTCTGCTCTCAGGTCCAGGTCTGAAGAGTTCTCTGCTGAGCCAGTGCAGTTTTCTTTCTTGAAGTCAACTAATGTCTGGCAGTTATAAAGTCTGACCCCTTTCATGATGACCAACAGGAAGAATAGCCACTTACAGCAGCAGAGATTCTTCCCTCCCCCACCCTCCAAGGCCTTGTTCATGGACTGCCAGCAGGACGATTAGGTCAGGCTGGTAGCTGAAGCAGTGCTGATGGACTTTTGCATCATACACATTTGGAGTTTGGGACATTAGGAGCTCAGCCTTTGGGTTGCACCAATTTCAGTCCTTTGGCTCCTTCCAGAGCAGAGGCTAATGTTCCCCCCTTCTTCCCAAGACTACCTTTCTCTTTACCCCCTCACTTTGACTCTCCTGGGAACAAGGTACAGGGTACAGCTGTACACAGGGAGGCGGGGGGGGGGGGGGGAGGCAAGTTAGCCAAGGTCATAGCCTGGTCAAAAATGCTGTCCTGGAAGTTTATGTTACCATATAGGATGACTCCATTTAGGTAATATAAATAGTGAAAGAACTATAGTAGCCATTTGCTGTTAAATCCATGCATGAAGATTACCAAGAGGAAGGATGTGTGATCTGTCTTGGATGTATGTTCACATGTCTGCCTCTAGAATCCAGAACTGCTTACAGCTTTTCTCATACTTAGCCAATCTCTTAAGGCAGGTTCACAGGCTATCAAAGTAAACCATTAGGAAATAACTGCTAAGAAATCACTAGTCCTTCTCCATCACCTAACCCCAGACATTAAAAAAAAAAAAAATTCTCCAGTAAATGCCTTAGCACCATTCGTGACTTTGGGTTTTGATAACTCCTGAGTTATCTCATTCTCTTGGTGTATAGCATAGAATGGTTGTGCTAAGATGAGACCTTAAATCAAGTATCATCAAAGGCGAGTATATGAATGCCCCCCTAGACCTTTTCAACCACACGGCATGGTCAGCAGGGAGAGGGAGGCTCTGTGGTCCATTCATCCCAACACAGGTACAGCAACTTTGCATTAAGATCAGAAAATGTCCCCCCTACTCCTAATTTTCAATTACTTTGTTATAATTCTTGGGAATATCCCAAAATGTGATGAGGCTGTTGTATTCAGAGAATTGCTATAATCTCAGAAGCAGACCTTGTAAGTTAGTATGACCTGAGCATTTTTGTCACCCCTAAAGTCATATGTTCAAATCTAACCTCCAGAGTAAAGGAGTTAGGAATTAGGGCTTTCCAGTGGTGATCAGAGGATGAAAGCTCTAGCCTCAAAAGGGCATTAGTCACCTTAGAAATAATGCCCTGGAGATGAGATTACTCCTACCACATGAAGACATATTGAGAACAAAGGCCAAGAAAAGGTCCTTTATTAGATATCTGATATATCAGTTATCCAGAACTGGGACAAATACATAGTCACCATTTATTTGTTATACAGATGATGGTATGGTATTTCTGTTATGGATGACCAGATGGATTAAGATATAATTATACCAGTTTACTAGCCAAAAGGATTAAGAGTAACCAAATGCCTTGGCCTCTCATTCTGACTTGTCAAGCTAAATCCAATACAGCAGGCTCTTTGTTGGCTCTTCAGGAGAGCTTCTTTATTTGGATTCCATGAGTTCATGCTGAGAGACACAGGGCAAACCCATTTTCTGCTGGTTTTTACAGCAGACATGGAACTCAAAGAAATGGACTCCCACTCCCTGCACTACAGCCCTGGCTAGAGTCTTTTTTTTTTTTTTTTTTTTTTTTTTTGGTTTTTTGAGACAGGATTCCTCTGTGTAGTCCTGGCTGTCCTGGAATTCACTCTGTAGACCAGGCTGGCCTCGAACTCAGAAATCCACCTGCCTCTGCCTCCCAAGTGCTGGGATTACAGGTGTGCCCCTCCACGCCCGGCTCTGGCTGGAGTCTTTATGTCCACTTTACAACATATTCAACTCTATAAAGATTTTTACCACATGGTGAGGATAAATTAGGAGAGAGAAAAAAAGAGAAGCAGGCAGGTGGGAAAGTGGGACATCCCCATGTACTGCTTAGTGCAGGATTGCCCAGGAGGAAAGCTACATGTGTCGTGTGGACCTTCAAGGAAAGCTGAAGAAGGTGACTGACCTCTTGGTGACAATGAGCCTGAGCAGTCATAGACTGTACCTGAGTTTTAAATATGTCATCTGCTTGGGAGGCAGAGGCAGATAGATTTCTGAGTTCGAGGCCAGCCTGGTCTACAGAGTGATTTCCAGGACAGCCAGGGCTACACAGAGAAACCCTGTCTCGAAAAAACAAAAATAAACAAATAGATAAATAAGTAAATAAATAAATCATTCAGATCTAAGGGTTGTGGAGAAATGCCATGATGACCTTCTAGCTATTACAATATTCTGTGGGCTTTTGTTTATTTCTTGATTTGGGGTTTTAGTTGTCGTCAGCATGCAATTACATCCAGGCTCCTTCTGTTCACACTGAACAACCTTAATGAAAGAAGGAGAATGGGAGTGGGTGAGAGACCTGCTGAGTGCCAAGAGATAAGAAGGCCCATTTCCTTCATTTGCTTAAAAACTGAAGGCCAAAAATGAAAAGTACCAACGATGTGTATGAGCCACTGCATCCGCCAGTGGTGGCCATCAAAGAACAGCCTGCCATTAGCCTGAACAAAAAACAGAATATGTTCTCTTCATAACAAATAATTATACACAGATATTGAAATAACTTATACCACACACTTCATTAATAAAAATGGGGGCGGGGTGGGGGGAAGCAAACAACCAAAAAGAGTAAGCCAAAAAACAAAAAACAAACAAACAAAAAAAGACCAAAACAAAACAAAACAAAAACCACAAACAAACAAAAAAACCCAACCAACTAGCAGTTCAAAGGCAAGAGAGAAGCTTGGGGCCTAAGCGCACCCCAGCCATGGCGCAGCGGGATCTGGGGCAGAGTGAAATGGACATCTATGCTCAGCTCAGCCTAGAACATGATCCTGGTCATTGTCCTACAAAGGCTGTGTGTTTGGGGATAGCTCTGAGACCGCAGTTGAAAGGGAACTTGTTTGTCAGAGTCAAGAGTGACCCACTCCCTGGAGCAGAACTGCCCTGGTTCTGGGTGGGCCTGGTGGATGGATCTCACCAGGGGACAGCAGCAGCTCCAGCCTGGTGCTTCCATAGAAGGCTCCAGGCAGAGAAAAGAAGACCAAAGGTTGTAAAGGCAGCATTATTTGAGCACCTACTGCCTTTGTGGGCCTCTGGTGTAGTTTCCTTTTTTTCATTGTCATTCTCTGGTCTGTTTTCTGTTTTTGCTTTGCACTTCCTGCTTTTTTATTAAACCATACACAATTACTTGTTGTCTGATTTTGCTGAAGCTACAAGTCAGACAATAAATACTTGCTGCAGTAATGTCTGTCCAAGTGGCTGACTATAAGCACTTCAGAATATGTTCATCCAAAGGGCATTTTTAAATGAAGGTGATTAATTTCGCCATTTTCGTTTATCTTAAAGCATTTCAGGACAGACAGCTTACCCCACCACCTCTTCTGTTTACTCTTCTTGGGGGTGGTGTAAGACTTCTTCTTTTCCTAACACCTCCACAAAGTCTCAACACAAGGAGAAGGAGAGGTAGGCTCTTTTTAAATGTTGTAGTCAAAGTATGTCCACCTTGCAGCTGCTTACCAGCAAAGATCAGACTTGCTCGAAACATTCCTTCCTCATCCTGATTCTAGGCCTTTACATGTCTGTAATTTAGCTTTCCTTGATAGTAAGCAGTTTTGCCCTTAAGATTTGCTATGCAGAGAGATCCCAGAACCAAAGCCGAAGAACCCAGTGTCTCTAAATCATGTTTATGTTTCTACCTCTCCTTAAGCTCTCAGTTACCTCATCTCAAGCAGCCGGACTCTGGGGCAAGTGAGCAGACGGTAGTGGAGCTCCTTATTGTGCTTGGACTTGTAAAGTGGTCCAAAGTGGGTCCATCTTTGTCTGACAGTGTATGCCAGTCTTGACTAATTGTGGTGATTGCAAGAAGCCCAAACTTCTTTCCAGAGGTCAGGTGTCCCAGTGGGAGGAGCCTGGGAAGCCTTTTGTGGGCAACTGTGCAGGCATTGCATGAGAACATCCTGGGGTTCCTGATGGAATCTTGACTTCCATGTCTGTGCAGCACAAATTTAGCCAGATACATCGTCTTCCCCACTCAGCAAACACCCCATGCTCTCTCTTTGTTCCCTTCGGAACAATCACAATCCTTCTTTCTGGATCCTGTATTGGGTTTTAGGTATTTTGTTTGTTTGTTTCTATTGCTGTGATGAGATACTGGACAAAAGCAACTTTTAAAAAGAGGGGTTAATTTTGGCTTAGAGTTGAGAGTACATTTCATTGTGATAAGGAAGACATACTAGCAGGAGCTTGTGCCAGCTACTCGCACCAATTACCTGGGAAGCTTTAGCCTGGATATTTGAGTTTAAAAGCTTCCTATCTAGCCTTCTGCTCTGGTACTGGTGTTGCAGGGGACACTGAGGCCATTTATCAGGGGCCTGATGCTACTGAGCCATCCTTGCAATGAAGTTCCCTGAATTATACATGATTCAAGTATGCTGGGAGATTCAGAAGCTTAAATTTGAAATTTCTAAGGATTTAAAAGAAAGAAGTTATTTGTATTAGTCATACTTTTTCTTTATTATGGCTTCATCATAAAGCAGGACAAGGTGACTGTCATAATCAGCTCCCGTTTTTCTTTTTGATCTGCCCAGAGCCCTACCTCATGCACGGTGATGGTCTCACAGTTAGGGTGGGTTGTCTCGCTTCCATAAACCAAGTCTAGAAATTGTACCTCAGACTCAGGGCCCAAATCATAGTTCCTTTTTTAAAAAAAACAACTTCCCTTTTCTTAAATCATGCTTAGCATTTAATAAAGAAGACGTTATGTTGCATATAAAATTATGACTGCAATTGAAAGTGAAGCTGAGATCGCAGCCAATGATTTAGAAAGAATTCTGCAAGAGCTCAGAGGAGTTTCTGACGGAACTTTCTTAGGGGGTTCTGCTTTATCTGCTAGGTCAAAATGCCTTTCACCAAAATGGCAACTTCATGGTCATGAGCTTTCTAGAGGACTGCTCCCTTCTCTTTATACCTCTACAAGACTACAAGATGATAAAAGTTCTCACAGAAACCAGGCATGGCGAGGCATGTTTATAATCCCAGCACCTAGAGACTGAACCAAGGGGTTGTGAGTTCAAAGCCAGCCTAGGCATAGTGAGAGCTTGAAACAAAATAAAGCCCGTTCTTAAAGCAGCCCCCTCCCCACCAAAAATAAAAATAGAATCACTCTAGAATCTAGCGGTTTTACATCTGAGTGCAGATTCAAAGGGTTTGGAAGCAGGAGCGTACACACCCAGTGTTGTTTATCATAGCCAAAAGGTAGAAGCTACTATCCAATGTTATCATCATAGCCAAAAGGTGGAAGCTCCGTGTGTATCCATCACTAGGTTACTAGATAAACAAATGAAGTGTCTCCATACAACAAAATAGTACTGGGAAAGGGTTATGTGAAGGTATGTGTGCTGCAACATGGATAATATAGAAAACATTGTGCTAAGTGAATTATGCACAGCACAGGATGGTAGCTGCCCAGGGGCTAGTGGAAAGGAGAGATGCAAAGTTTTTCTTTGAATGTCAGCTTTGCAATGTGAAAAGAGTTCATTTGAATAGATGCAAATGTACCTGGGTCGTTGGTGATGTGAATGTACTTGAGTCCTAAAATGGTAAATCTTTATATGTATATGTATTTTCTTATGTATTTATATATATATATATATATATATATATATATATATATATATATATATATATATATATATATATATATATATATATATACACACACACACACACATAGGCACACATAATCATACGTACCATGGTTTTTAAAATTGGTGTGTAATGGGGAAAGTACCCTCTATATAATGATGGAGACATAAATTTGTGCTTTTTAGAAAAAGATCATTGATTTGGGGGTCAGAGGGCTGGATAGATGACTCAGCATTTAGGATCACTTACTGCTCTTGCAGAGGGTTTGATATGAGGCCTTACAACCATCTATAATTCCAGTTTTAGGGTACCCAACACTTTTAAACCCCCTGTGGCTCCTGCAAAGACGTGATTCACATTACATACAAGGCACTCAGGCACACACACACAGACACACACACACACTAGAGTAAACTTGTTTTCAAAAAAAAAGATAATTTAAATAAAGCCATAGGACCTGGGAGAAGTTGAGGGGGGATGAATAGCACAACAATACACTGTGTAAAATTCTTAACAACTAATAGGGCAGTGGTAAAAAAGCTATAATCAATGACTAGATGGTAACAAGATGTTTGCTTGGTTTTGATTGAATTGAGTAGGAAAGTGTCTTTCAATACTGAGAGGGTTCAGACTTCGGATCACCTTAGTTGGTAAGATGCATGGGAAAGGCTCTCCCTTTACCAGGATGTTTTTTTCAAGTACTCCCTTTAGTGATGTAAAGTAGATGCCTCCTCAGGAGTCCTGGGGAACTGGAAGGGCACTGTGATAGCTTGAACACGGAACAGGAAGGGCACTGTGATAGCTTGAACACGGATGTATGAGGAAGAAAGAAAAAACTTGTAAATAATTATGTCTGGTTATGCTTAATAAATAAAAAGAATCTTGGTTTAGTTTTGTTTTTGAATGTTTTTGAGGCCATTGTCTGGGTATCTCTATAAATAGGTGTCCAAAGTTGTGCCTCATACAAGCAAGCCCCACCCAATTAGTGATTCATTCGGTTGAATAAAGACCGTGGTACAGATAAGAAGAGAAGGAAAGGATCAGTTAAATTATTCAAGAGAAGAGAGAGACAGACAGAGAGACAGACAGACAGAGAGACAGACAGAGAGAGAGAGAAAGAGAGAGAGAAAAGAGACTGAAGGTGGATTAGAAAAAGGGAGGGAATATAACTCCACTCATTTTTAAGTTGAAAATTAAAATCTTTATTGTTATTTTTGATTAGGAAATTAATACTTAAGCGACTCAAAATATCAAACACATATAAGTTAGAAAGAAAGTTGCCATATCTCTCCGCCTTTTATAGTATTGCTGTTATATTCTTCCAGACCCTCTACCTGTGCATCAATATTAAAAAAATATTTATTTAATAAATTCACTTTAAAGATATTCTTTTGGAGCAGGGGATATATTTCTCTGGTAGAGTACTTGCCTAGCATGTATAAAGGTCTGAGTTTAATCACCAGCAAAATAAATAATAAGATAACATATTTCCCTTTCCTATGCTTGCACTAAGGCTTAAGTTGTTATGAGTTTTTATCCTATTATAACAGTAACATAATTTGTTTGAAGCATGACTTGCGGACATTTGCATTGTTTTCCCCTTCTGATAATCATTTCCATGGTGACAACCCTTTAGTCTCTGCCCACTAACAAGAGACGGAGAGTCAAGGGATCTGAAAACATAGTCCTGTGGCATTTAGTACAGCACTAATTAACTAGGCTTAGCCTTTGGTCTGCTGGAAATCCACGTATAAATACAGACATGTGAGACGGTCCTGAACCTTATGTGCGTTCCTTCTGTTTAGAAATACCAGCGAAGGCTGAAGTGCAGCCTGTCTGCCGTCTTCCATTCAGCCATCATGTTGCAAGATGTCGGTGAGGCCATTCAGTTCGAAGTCAGCATCGGGAACTATGGCAACAAGTTTGATGCAACCTGTAATCCTTTGGCATCAACAACTCAATACAGCCGCGCAGTGTTTGATGGTAAGAGTGGTGTGAAGTTCTCTCCTGTTCGTGCTTACAGAGGGTCCATCTCAGCACAAGAGGCACACGCTGTATTTAGCTCTGATGGCTATTATCCCCAGCTTCTCATTAGATAATGTAAGAAAGAGCATTGGACGTTAGGTACCCACAAGAGTCGTTACACCCATGGGCCAGTGTCCCAGGCTGGACACCAGAGTTCATGAAATCCCAAGGTGATGACCCCAGTAAATACCACACTCCCTCAAGCAGCTGTACCCCACCAAGTGCAAATCCCCTTTAGATTCCTCAGTTGACAATGGTCGCACTCTGGCTCAGACACTGGAAAAGCCAGGCTTTTGATTCTTACTAGTAGTTACCCAGTTCTATCACCTAGTTCTCTTTTAGAAGATTTTTTTTTTCTTTTTAATTGTGTGTGTATGTATCCGGCTCTATGCACATAAACAGTCCAACAGAATTGCTATATTTTTACCTAAAATTTTTTTTGCCCATGCTGACTTAAAACATAAAAAGCCCTAGTGAGTGTGAAGTGTTTAGTCTTAATTGCAGAAAGTCTCTTGAGTAATGCCAAGCCCGTACCAGCAGCCAAGGTTTGCAAAGAACAGAGGATGGGTCAACTTCAAGTGTCCCTGTTTTCTGAATCCTGACTCTCCATATCAGGGAACTACTATTACTACTTACCTTGGGCCCACACAAAGCCCATCGTCACCCTGACTTCCTACTGGGAGGATATTAGTTACCGCCTGGACGCAGTGAATACTCTCCTAGTCATGGCAGAATGGCTGGTGAGTTATCTGTGCAGCATTTACTTTTAGCAGACAGTAAGGTAAACATGGGGTAATACACACCCTAGGCATCTGTAGTACCATGTCTCCAACACACAGTGGTCAACAGTAGAGCAGATTACCAACAACGGAGGGAAATGGTACCCGTGCCTGTCCTTTCCCCCTGGCCATTCTACCCTTTACTAAGGAGTTAC
The DNA here is from genome assembly GCF_947179515.1 of Apodemus sylvaticus. Classification (NCBI taxonomy): domain Eukaryota; kingdom Metazoa; phylum Chordata; class Mammalia; order Rodentia; family Muridae; genus Apodemus; species Apodemus sylvaticus. Next base: position 1,134,500 of record NW_026263217.1, read on the forward strand.
CTCTGTCCATCCCATAGACACAGCACCAGGACACCCACCCTCCAGCCTAAGAGGAGGAAAAAAACCGAGAATGTGACAAGAGTCTCTCTTTAGGAAACACCCAGATTTCTGCTCACTTTCCATTCACCAGAATTCCAGTTGTACAGCCACACCCACCACAAGGAAGTCTATCTTAGGTTTAAGTGAGTGCTTGCTTTCTGACTGTCAAAGAAGGGAGGATGCCACAGGGCAGAGGAAAGGGAACTGGTGTCAACATGATTTGCATATAAAGGGCACCTTGTTCCAATAGCCTGGTTTGCAATTTGTATTACTTTGCTCTATTACAGAGAGAATTTCTGCTATGGGAAGGCCCACCAGTCTCTGCTCTTGCTTCAGACTGGGGGAACACTCCTTCCCTGAAGCCTGGAGGAGGTTGGGGGGTGTTTCTCTGGTAGACCTGCTTAAGAACAGACAAGATGGTCTTCTTGACACTGGTAGGCTACAAGAGTGAGGAGAAAGGGCCACGTTTGAGACACTTCTACTTAATGTAAGATACTAAGCTATTTCTATAAATCCCACCCAGCATTAATATTAATTTAGAGTGCAAATGGGTGGGTGGGGAAGGAGTGTTTGGGCATAATCTATCCATCTCATATGTATGGAAATATCACATTAATCTCATTAATATGTGATTGAAATAAGTTAATAACAATATTGTTTCAGTTTACAGTATTTGATAAATGTTAGACCAAGATATATGAGAAAATATCTGATGAAAAACTCTATAGCAAACTAAAAATATTGCTTTTTGATATGCAGGCTGCTTTATATCAAAGATAGATAGATAGATAGATAGATAGATAGATAGATAGATAGATAGATAGAGATAGATAGAGATAGATTGATATAGATATAGATAGATAGATAGATAGATAGATAGATAGATAGATAGATAGATAGATAGATATAGATGTAGATGTAGATATAGATATAGATATAGATATATAAAACCATCTTTCTATACCACCAACATGGTGCATGTGAATGTCCTGGCTGATGCCCTCAAGAATAGCAACAAGGCATGTGCCAGGTCCTTAGTAGGTTCCAAAGCCATAGTCTGGTTTCGGCCTATGGCGAGGGATGTGGTTGCATGAGGGAACTGGAAATCACTGATGACCACAGAGCTGAGAAGACAGCGGTCAGAAGACAGAACCTCACAGGCAGTGAGTGATCAGAGTGATCAGGCTCAATGGAACCTGCAGCTTCAATCCATCGCTTGGTTTCATTTGGCTGATAACCCCAGGGAGCATCACAGACCAAAGTCCTTACAAATAAAAGGCCTCCACGTGTCGGGGGTGGGCGCACAAATACTCAAGGATGACTGGACTTCAGTGTGATTTCCTGATTAGTAAAGATGGAATGGAGGCAATGGATAGATAGTCCTGTGACTAAGAGTGTTTGCTGCCTTTCCAGAGGACATGGGTTCTCTTCCTAGAACTCACAACCACCTGTAGCTCCCATTCCAAGGGATCTGTTGCCCATTTTTTGGCTTCCAAAAGCACCAGGCATATGTGTGGCACACAGACATACATGTTGGCAAACACTTGTGCCCATAAAATAAAAAAACGAAAAAAAATTAAATTTAAATATTTATACATTTTAATTTATAAAAATTTTAAATTAATATTTGTAAAAATAAATAAAGCTGAAATTGAAATGCGGTATCATTTTTAGATTTATTTATTTATTTTATGTTTTTGAAGACACTGTCGATGTCTTCAGACATACCAGAAGCGGCATTAGATCCCCTTACAGATGGCTGTGAGCTACCATGTGGTTGCAGGGAATTGAACTCAGGACCTCTGGAAGATCAGTTAGTGCTCTTAACCACTGAGCCATCTCTCCAGCCCAAAATACAATATTTTTTTATTAGTTTCCATTTTCCTTCCTCAAGGGAGTTGGTGGAGAATCAGACAACCTTCTAATTATGTTGGGGCCATTCTTCAGGGTTTTGTTTTTTTGGTTTATGCCCTGGTTCCCCTTATCCTCTTCTTCCACTGACCGAGTTGTCTGAGCTCAGGCTGGTCTTGACAAAGAGAGTGACTTCCCTGACCTTGGCTAGGCAGAGCAGGCACTCCCTTCCTCTCTTTGTTGGCAGATGCTCAGCTCTAGCACATCAGCATATGCTGGGCTTAGCTTGTACTTTCCCAGCTCCAGCCCTGAAATAACCATTTCTCTGAGATGCTGTGGTCATTTTAATAGGAAGTGACATTTGAAAAACAAGATCTGGGTACTAGAGTGCTTATGGTTACTATACTGTTGCTTATAGGCCTTGTGGCCAAGAAGTTCATGGTCACACTCATATGCATGGGCATATACATACATACACACAGATATATGTATAAACTTATTTCTATATCTGTTAAAATATTGAAGGCCAGAATGGTGCCTCCAATTTTAATCTACCACCAAGGACTTAGTCTATCTTTCCTTCAGTGAGATCCCAGTTTCTGCTATCCCAACTGTAATCATTCATTTGTTCAAACTTAAACTCCACACATCAGCCACTGTGAGCAAGTTCACAGTGATTCAAGTTTGATACTTTTGGATTTCCTTTGCCCTGAAACTAAGGACAAATAGCTAAAGTACTATTTTCATAGGTTACATGGGTTAGTTCAGCTGTCCATCTGAAATATAACTGAGCCCATACTATTTCCACGTATATCCTTTTGTGGGTTCCCTCACCTATTCCTGATGGTTTCTTTCTGTTTATTTTTGGAGTACATAAAATATTTACATAGTTCCAAAGGTCAAGAGACAGGATAAGGTTTTCGCTATTGCTTAAACTTATCAGTGTTGATTGCATTTTGAATAAAGGTAAATAGCACAAAGCTATGGTAAATATCACTGAGTGAGAAACAAAGCCCTCTGGCTTCCTGTAACTAAATCTTTTTATGTCCCTGACCCCATGCCCACCCTCTACCCTGCCTTGGAAATAACACTTTCTTGAGTATAATGGCAGAGTTATCAGTTCTCTCTCCTCTTTCTTAATTCTTCAGCAATCAAATATAGAGGCTGTAAAATCAGGGATCCAAGGTAAAATTCCTGCAAACCAGTTGGCGAGGTGTGGCTGAAGATGATAGATGAAGTCATAGAAGACATGAGGTACAGTAATCGGCCTCCTATATCCTCATCCCAGCATGCCCTGAATTCTTAGACTGTAAATGCTTCTCGAATCTTGTCAAGTTTTTCTCTGGAAAGGAAAGGAAAGGAAAGGAAAGGAAAGGAAAGGAAAGGAAAGGAAAGGAAAGGAAAGGAAAGGAAAGGAAAGGAAAGGAAAGGAAAGGAAAGGAAAGGAAGGATGGAAGGAAGGAAGGAAGGAAGGAAGGAAGGAAGGAAGGAAGGAAGGAAGGAAGGAAGGAAGGAAGGAAGGAAGGAAGGAAGAGAAATGCATTTGGGCATTGTTTTGGGCTCCTTGAAAGTCCCACCCCACCCCAGAAGAAGTTTCTGAATCACACAGAAAACCTCCATTCTCTGGTTTGGTGCCAAGTCTAAAGTAGCCCAGGGAGGCCCAGGCTGGATTCTGAGAATCTGGCCCAGCAGTCTGAGGCAAAGGGTAGGGGATGGAAGAGAAGGAGGAGAGATAGCCTGAGCTACCCTCCTGAAGAAGGACTTCTGACTTCCACAGAAAGATAGGATCATGGCTTCCACAACTCGGGACAATGTTCCTAATTCATGTCTTTAGAAATAGCTTGTTTGTGCTGTAGTTGTTGTTACTAAGTGTTTCAAGCACTCTGCGCTCCTTACAAAATACTTAACACTAAAACAGGAGTAGCAGATAGTTAGAACAGCCCCTAAACAAGGAAGACGTGCAAATTCATTATATACTAAGAAACAGAGAAGAAACAACAACAACAACAGCAACAACAATAACAACACTAACACACACACATGCACACACACACACACACACACACACACACACACACACACACACACAAACACAAACACTCCAAGCTAAGTTAGACAAAGCCAGGACACAGACTTAGCCAGAGGACATTTCATAGCTGTGACTTGAAGTAACTCAGATCTGTTGGCATTTAAATTTCAAAAGAGAAAGTGACTCATTCCAACCTCATTTTAAATGTTGCCTAATAATAAAGCACTGGACAAGGAAGGTCAAAAAGAAAAGAGCATGGAGTACTCTGCTCTGTGGAAGCAGACATTTCCCCTTCTAGGGTAAGGCCCTTAGTCCCCCCCTGTCCAGTTGCGCCTCCTAGTGGTTCATTCCCATCATTGGCGAACAGCTAAAATCAAAGAGTCACTGGCTTTGTGAGCATTCAAAGCTCCCACTGACAGACTTAGGCATCCTAAGGAGTGACCTCTTAATTACAGATAAGGAAGCAGGGAGGCCCCAGTGCTGCGGAGAATGATTTACCCACTTATCACTTCTGCCCCTCTCACGGCCAGCTTCTCACATTCAAAGGGCTCAAGTGTTGACTTCTGAGCGCAACAACATTCCCTTAAATTTTTGCCTTACGCGCAGCCACTGCAGGATCTTAAACCTTTATACACGTGTAGCCTCAGTTGTTAATGAAATCAAACAAAAACATGCAGTTACAGCTTTCACTTGGAAAATGCCTGTGAACTGTGGGATTTGCCAAAGAAAGCACAGGCGTGAGAATGCAAACTATTTTCAAAGAAGCTTTCTAAATGTTCTGTAGTAGGAAATTCCATGTTTGAGGAAAACCATGCTAGGATATCCTTCACACAAGGAGTTGGGTGGCATGCAAGTGACGGTAAATTCTAGGTGGAGACATTATGAGTCGAATTTTCTGGTACTGGTGACAGTCTTGCCCTGTGGTCTCACCTATGCCACGGTGAGAGGGAGGCTCAGCTGGCAGGGGTCTAATCCACGTCCTGTTTTTCTTGTGGAGTCTTAACTTGGATAGACATTGTGCTATACATGTCGTCCTTCCCATCTTCTGGAACTCTCGGAGAACCTTCTGATGAAGATGATGGCGCTGGGAACATTTAGACTTTGCAGATTTAATTTTTGTGTTCCCTTTTCTGTTCTGCCAATGCCACAGACATCCTCAACTACGGTTTAAAGCAAGCAGCCCCTGTAGAATCAGGAGATTACAGACATGTCGATCTACGTGAAATGGCATGCAGACATACATTAAACATGTGGGCAAACATAAGCGAACCGAGTTTTGAAGCCTAGAATGTCATTCTTAGCTTTTGTTTCTCTTCTCTTCTTATAGATACACCTTGCCTGTCACAGAAGGAAAAATCAACGTCACAGTTCTAGATACTCAGATCCAAAAGTTGCGGTCCAGGTTTCTCTCGCAGATACATGAGGCAGCTCTGAGGATGAGATCTGAAGCCACGGATGTGAAATCCACCTTGCTGGAGATCGAGGAGTGGCTCGATAAATTGATGCAGCTTACTGAAGAGGTAGACCTTGTCATCTGTTTCCAGATGGATTCTGCGGATAACATGAAGGGTGGGGCAGGTGGTGGGTGGGGCTTCTGGTATGATATCTACCACTGGGATTGGATCTTATCAAAAATAAAAACAAGGACTTATTGGACTGAGGAGGCTACTGAAGGATGTATGGGGTAAAAGCCACCCAAAATTTAAGTTGGGTCCCAGAGGAACCTGCAAGAAAAGCATCATGTCTGCACTGCTGTCATAGAGTATTTTGCATGATGGAATACTAAAACACAACACAGAGAATTAAAATGTTATTGTAGTGTGGATGGGAAAAGCCTGGGTTTAAATATTGAATCATGTGTGGCCTTGGGCAAGCTCTTCAATTCCTGTCAGCCCATTTTCCCTACCAGGAAAAGGGAGAAAAACACAGTCCTCAGTTGGTAGAACTGTTGTTGGATTTAAAGATGATGATCACAAAGAAGGACAGAAGAGGTGAGGTATACAGTAGGTGCGGGATAAGTGTCGATGCAATACCCCACACCTCCATGGCTGAAAGAACAAGAGAAAACAGACACCTTTGAGTATCTAGGGTAGTGTCTTAGTTCCTTCTGTGGTGCTGTAACAGAACAGCGCAGGCGGGGAAGTTACAAAGAACAGAGCTTTCTTTTCTAGGGTTCTAGAGGCAGGATAAGTCAAGATTTAGAGACCTAAACTTAACAAGAACTTTTTTTTTTTATTGTGTTATATCACTGGAGAGGAATAGAGGAATAAGAGAGAGTAAGCACCATGCACCTGGGACTGGGCCTACCTTCACACAATGCCTGTTCATATGCTAACTAACCCACTCCTGCAATAACAGCACAAATAAAGCTTCAGACATATAACCCTGAGGAACACATTCAAACACACCCAAAATATCTGTGGAAGGCTGCTTGGAGCTTTCTGATTAAAGCTATCTGAATAAATCCACTGATGGTTTTCTTCAGGTGATGCTTGAGAGGCAGAGGATACTTCCTAAAATACCTTTCAGATCCGAGTGAGTTACACATCTTCTTCTTCTTCTTCTTCTTCTTCTTCTTCTTCTTCTTCTTCTTCTTCTTCTTCTTCTTCTTCTTCTTCTTCTTCTTCTTCTTCTTCCTCTTCCTCTTCCTCTTCCTCTCCCTCTCCCTCTCGCTCTCCCTCTCCCTCTCCCTCTCCCTCTCCCTCTCTCCCTCCCCTCCTCCGTCTCCCCTACCCCTCCCCCTCCCCCTCCTCCTCTCCCTCCTCCTCTTCCTCCTCTTTCCTCCTCCTCCTCCTCCCCCTCCCCCTCTTCCTCCCCCTCCTCCTCCTCCTCCTCCTCCTCCTCCTCCTCCTCCTCCTCCTCCTCCTCCTCCTCCTCCTCCTCCTCCTCTCCTCATCCTCCTTCTTCTTCTTCTTCTTCTTCTTCTCTTCTTCTTCTTCTTCTTCTTCTTCTTTCTTCTTCTTCTTCTTCTTCTTCTTTTATTTCTTCTTCTCCGTCTTCCTTTTCATCTTCTTTTTCATCTTCTTCTCCTATTTGCCTCCTTCACTTCTCCTCCTCCTCTTCCTCCTCCACTTCATCTTCTCCTCCTCCTCCTCCTCTGGGATTTACTTGATCCTTCCCAGAAGAATCTCTACAAAGATGTGATGCTGGAGACCTACTGGAACCTCAATGTTATACGTAAGACTGTGAATTTACTTTTGAATTTCAAAATAAGGGACAGATGTTTCTTTGTTATTGGTGATCTTCTTTATTTTAGTTGAAAATGAGGAAAAATGAGCTGAATAAAACAGGTTCAGTGCTGTCAAAATCACATTACTGTATCTTTACCTAATTTCCTATCATCCTTTTCTGGAACTGTATTTTAGGTTCCTATTGGGAAGACCATCATATTGAAGAACAAGGTCAAACTTCTTGAAGTCCTGAAAGGTAATTTCCATGTGCAAATTGATGCAAAAATGCCTCTGTTGAAATTTTAATATTTTCTGGAAGCTCTAAAGAAAAGCAACAATATTAACATTCAGTCCTTTAAATGTAGCTGTGGTTATAATATTCTCTCAAAACTATGCACAGCATTGTCGGTTATCTGATTCATGTTTGCAAGGAATTCCCTTAAGAAAGAAGACAAGGAACCAATGCCTTTAGAGATAACTTTATCTGATTTATAGTTCCATTAGAGCTATGCGGTGAATCTTCTAATCCATATAGTCTCATAAGATGTTACAAATTAAATAGTGATAAATATATGACCAAAACCCAGGAATATTAATAGTCCATGGTAAAGTTGATATTCATATGCTTGTAGTGACATTGCTAAGTTTATTGAGAGGTCAGTTTATGAGAGTGTAGAATGATGTCATGAAAGAAACCATAATCCATATATCAAATGTCTATGAGAAACAAAAAGTCAAAGAGTGTGAATGCAATGTGTGGGAAGAGCTTTCATTCAATCTTCTTTTAGTTACTTTGAGCAGCTGCTCAGTGCTGGAAAGTTTTTCCTGAAACACTTCCAGACTGTTCCTTGGCTGTTCAGTGAAAAGCAAAAATAAAACACTAAGTGGGTTCCTCCAACCTCTCTGGCTTTTCTTGGGGCTTAAAATGAAGAGGTGCCGGTGCAAGAATCAATTTCTAAGACCAACTTGGAAGCAGGGTTAGTCAGAGTACAAAAAGGGTTGTAAGAGAGGTGAAAAGCTTTCCTGCTTTTACTGTGATTGTTATTAGGAAAGAATTGAGAGGTAATTAATTTTAGATGATCAATAAATGTCCTGACTGGCCATTTCTCAGATCTGCACACTAGACAATCAAGGATCTGGATCAAATACTGAACTTAAGTTAAACAAATTATTGTAGTTACCCTAGTTCAACCAAAAGAGGAAATCCAGATATCCTGATGTGGCCCTCTCTAAAAGGACTATTATTTCATAGCTTTAAAATGCTCTGTCAGAAAGAAAAACTATCAGTAAACTTTATATGCTCTAATACAAGATCCTAGACACTGGACAAATGGCCATAAAGCCAGTTACATTTTGCAGTTATATTGGGAATATAATTACAACATTTGTTTCCTGCCTTCCATGATTACAGAATAATGATACCTAAAGCCTAATGCTGGGGAGAAGAAAAGTAGATGGTGCTTCAGTTCCCAGGCTTGGAGTCTGAGGTTGAGACCATGAAGGAGAGAGAAGATGAAGAAAGAAGACTGTGCCATGGGGTAGGTGGATTGGCCAGGAGGACTGGCCTGGTGTATGAGCAGTCTAGGTAGAACATGGAAAATGATATCTCACAGCTATTAACAGGAACTATACAAAATAGTCTGTCCAACTGCAATAGTTTAAATCTTATTATAAATACCAAGTCCTTTGTTCTCTATTTGGTACCTTTTTGATTCAAGTGTGGTAATAAATAAATAAATAATATTTACCACATCAAGGTGGCTTTAATTATCATTTCTGTCCAATGATTGAAAGGGAATGAAAAATTACGATGGCATAGGCTACACATTAGTCCTTGTTCCTGTTCTTTCTAGAAAATGTCACAATGTACTTTCAATCATCTTTTTTTTTTTTTTCTTTAAGAAGACAACAGGGAAGGATTGCTCCTGTAAGCTGTTATTAGATGTGGAAGTTGAAAGGCAGCCTGCTGCTCCCTGTGGTAGTGCATGTCTAAATCCTCAGAACTCAACAGGCACAAGAGGAAAATCACAAGGCCAAGACCCAGCTCAGCTATCTTATGAATTTGACATCCAGTACAGGGTTCATTGCTGACACCAGTCTGTCTGTCTGTAGGCAATTAATTCTTTGATTATCAGTTGGGTTCTGTGAATATCAAAGTTTCTATTTCCTTTGTTAGTATCCAACTGAAAGTCTAAAACAACCCACAACTGGAAAAAGTATCCAATCTCTGATTCTGACAGTTGTCTGGCTGCATTAGAGATATGTCTTACACCCAATCTGCTGTTTCAGAAAGCTCAGGGCATCATTCTCTGGGATAAGGTTGTCAAAAGAGGTCTGAGATTATAAGGTCTCATAAGAATATTTTTCTCCGTGTTACTATAGTCTGAAAGCCACTAGACCTAAAAAAACCAAAAGGGAGTAAAATGGTGAACTAAGATAAACTGAGAAATATTTCCTACCTGATTCTTTATGGTCTCCTTATGTCCCCTGGTTACACCACCATGGTCAGTAAGAGGAAAATATAAAAAACTATATAAAATAAAATAAAAAGCAAAAATAAAAAATATAAAAATTCACAGTATACTAGCTTTGGACTAGCCAGCTCCTGTCTTTGGGGATGGACAAACAAATATAGTAGAATCCTCACCATTCAGGAATTATGTTAAGCAGGAAAATTCATTAACTTCACAGTGGCACAATTGCCACTCCTGGGAAGCTAGGCTCACAGATGCCTACTCAAGGAATTTTCACATCACCTTTCCATGACTCACTGAGCCTTTCCCAGGACCACATCTTCCTCACTAGTTTACAGTGAGATGGAAAGCCAGTTTCCTTCGTCCTCTCTCTCACTTCTCTAAGCTCCCCATTCTCACTCAAAAGTACACACCTCCTCCATCTTGCAGGCATAAATATGGGTGAACTCTCTAGGGACTAATTGAAAGCCCTGAGAGCAGTGGGTGTTGTGACATCACTAGAGACATTACAGGGGATGCCCAGAGCTTTCCCAGATTCACTAGACTGTTCAGACAAGGGATTGTTTATGTCATGGGGAACAGGCTTTTTCTTCCTGTTAATGCTGTTCCTCTACTGAACAGAAGCTGAGGTGCCCATCCCGGGAGACTCTCCTGGGACACAAATGTTGATCACCTCCATTTCAAAAGCCAGAGGTCTCAGCCACTGAGATTTCTCAGTGTCAGAAAAATGGGAAAGTGCTGTGTTTTATTGCCAAATGTGTTAACTGTGCAGAACTGGGACAGGATGGAGAGAAGAGCCAGTCCATCAAGTTGGTAGCAGAAGACTTGAGATGTCCACTTTCTTCCTAGGCTTTGGCCGCATGAACTTGTTAGAAGGCAGTTCCAGGGTCACCTTCAGCATGTGGAGATTCAGGACGGGAGGGACCTTCTCAGGACGGTCTTGCTTGGAGATGATGCCTCTGGACAGGGATCAGGAAAACAAGATGACTCAGATCTGACTCTGTGACTGAGAGATGAAAACAAAAGGTATAGTATATTCTCTGTATTCCATCCCCTATACGTCAGGCTGTGAGAGACTCATCTCACCAGACACTCCCTACTGGATGTACATCCAAATTTGTCAAAAAATGTCCTAATTCTCCATTTCCCAAACAGCTCTCATTTGTCCCTCATCCACTTCCAACATATTATATAAATAAATTAACCACAGTATACCACACTCAGCTGCTTCCAAATGTGGTCTAAATGCCTCAAATCTAACAATTCCCCATTACTCTATGCAGATCAGAGCTCCTATTATCCAGGAGATGAGTGTTTTCTGGAGAGAGATAATGACCACCAGACTGAGCATGGACAGTGAAGTCTAGCCTGGTCTCTGGAGTCCTTTGTTGCATGGGAAGGATATAGTTGCAAAGCGCTATGTGGCCATATTGTTTTAAATTTCATATTCTCATGGAAAAGACTTTTTTTGGCCTTGATTGTTAAAATCCTAATTATGATCTCAAAATTAATCATTTTAATATCAAAGATGTTGTTTTCAGTAGACACAGTCATAAAATTAATTTTATTGAACACACTTGACCGTAGAGGAACCATGTCCAGATAAGCACCATGATACACTTATATAATATGGCCATATGGTGGGATGGTGTCCTGTTTTCAGTGGATGTGTATGTCTTCTCTTCACCTGCCCCAATGTTTTGGAATTGTTAATTAAAGATACACACATTGTCTTATTTTTATTATGCCATAAACAGTATAATCTGTTAGTATTTTTAAACTTTTTTGCATCTAACATACTTTCTCCTAAAATTGAAGATTTGCATTGAATATATTTCTAATTAAATTGCAGAAATATATACATAAATGTTAAAATTGAAGATTTTCTGGGAATATTATGTAGATAATATAGAAGACATAGAAAACATTTCTTAACTAAATAAAGGGGTAATTAGATACATTTTCTGATAAAATTGTTGATTTACATGTCAAATATTTCTAAAAATATTGAACAAATATAGAGAAAAAAGTGTTGAAAAAGAAGAATGTGTTGTCAAATGACAGTGGTAAAATAGAAAACATAACAAATATATCTTCACTAATTGACCAGCACATAGAAGTACTTTCTGAATACTTGAAGTTTTTTTTTTTCTTTTGGCTTTTTCCAGACAGGGTTTCTCTGTGTAGCCCTGGCTGTCCTGGAATTCACTCTGTAGACGAGGCTGGCCTTGAAATCAGAATTCTACCTACCTCTGCTTCCCAAGTGCTGGCATTAAAGGCATGCATCACCACCACCTGGCAATAATTGAAGATTTTGATGGAAAATATTTTTGATAAAATTGAAGAAATGTATAGAAAAAGCATTAAAGTTGTAGAATTTCACAAAACATTGATACAGAAAAAATTATAGAAAAATTAAGCCTTTCTAAAATTATTCAAGTTGTAAGAAATATTTCCTCCTAAAATTGAAAAGTTGCATAGATACTATTTTTGATATAATTGAAGAAATCTATAGAAAAGGGTATTAAAGTTGAAGAATTTGTTGTAAAATAATAATAATACAATAGCAAACATAGAAAATAAATAAATCTTTGCTAATTGACCAAGCACATTGAAAATAAATTTGTAGATTTTTGATTCAACATATTTCTGACAAATTTGAAGAAATATATACAAAAAATGTGTTAAAATGGAAGATTTTCATGGAAAATAATACAGGTAAAATGGTAGACATTAAACATTTCTGAATTAATTATGTGGTAAGTAGAATCGTTTTCTGGTAAAATAGAAGAGTTACACAGAAAATATTTCTGATTAAATTAAAGACATATATAGGAAATGTGATCACATTAAAGACTTTGTTGGAAAATAATAATGGTATAATAGTAAGCATGTATTAAATGTGTTAAAATTGAATTTGTTGGTGAGGGGTTAGGGTTGGGCTGTGCAGTTTCTTTATGTAGAAAATCCCTTGCTTGAGAGCTGCGAAATACACTCAGATTCAAACTGTCTGTGTGTGTGTGTGTTTCTGTGTGTCACCACGGAATCCTTACCTCAGGCCCAGGCGGGCGCCATGTTGGCATCCTTGTCTGTCTCCTGGCAACCGCTGGTGCCACCACTGAAGTCACCCCGCCCACACCCTGGGTCCTTCCCTCTCAGCCCTGGGCAGGCGCCAAGTTAGTGTCCCTGTCTGTCACCCAGGGAATGCTGTCCCCGCCTCTGCTGTGTCTTCTTGCCCCCCCCCCCCCCCCCCCCGTCCTTCCATCTCAGCCCAGGGCAGTGCCTTGTTAGCTTCCCTGTCGATCACTAGGCAACCACTGGCCCTGCTCCTGACGTCACGCTGGGACCTCCCTGCATCCAGTCTCCTGGAGTGGTGTCATTTCCTGTCTTTCATTTTCATGAATAAAAGTGGGCCTGGAGTTTGAACATGCTTGTATGTCTTGGCAGAGGCAGGAGGGACGCGAGCAAGCACTTTCAGTGCCTGCTGGGATTGCCCAGCTTCCCAGGCACTGTGGAATGTCCGGGTGGGACCGCATTCACATGCACATTCAGATGAATCTAGTGCTCCATGCTGCAGGTGTCTGTGAGCCCTGGAGTAACTGTGCTATCTTCCTGTCATCTCTGCAAATGTGTCTTACCACTGGTCTTACCATGTTCCCCATCATCCTGAAGCAGCTGGTCTGATAGAAAGATGGAATGGCCTTTTGAAGACACAGTTACAGCGCCAATTAGGTGGCAATAGCATGGAGGGCTGGGGCAGAGTTCTTCAGAAGGCAGTATATGCTTTGAATCAATGACCAATATATGGTAGTTTCTCCCATAGCCAGGATCCACGGGTCCAGGAATCAAGTGGTGGAAAAGGGAATAGTTCCACTCACTATCACTCCTAGTGACCCTCTAGGAAAATTTTTCTTCCTGTCCCCACAACTTTAGATTCTGCTGGCCTAGAAGTTTTGTTTCCAGAGGAAGGAGTGCTCCTACCAGGAGTCACAACAAACATTCCATTGAACTGGAAGCTCAGACTTCCCCCTGACCGTTTTGGGCTTCTAATACCCTTTAACCAACTGGCTAAGAAAGGATAAACAGTGTTAGGAATGGTGATAGATCCAGATTACCATGGGGACATTGGATTGCCTCTCCACAATGTAGGTAAGCAGGATTATGTCTGGAGTGCAGGAGATCCCCTAGGGCGTCTCTTAGTACTACCATGTCCTGTGATTAAAGTCAATGGGAAACTACAACAGCTTAACCCAAGCAGGATGACAAAGGACACAGACCCATCAGGAATGAAGGTATGGGTCCATCCTCCAGGAAAAGAACCAAGACCTACTGAGGTGCTTGGTGAAGGTGAAGGAAATACAGAATGGGTAGCAGAGAAAGGTAGTTATAATTACCAGCTAAGGCCATGTAACTAGTTGCAGAAACAAGGATTATAAGTAATATGAATGCTTCTATTTTATTTTGTTAAGGATACATTTGTCTTTCTTCCAATCCCTTTAACATCAATTGGCATTGAAACATTAAAAGAATGTTCCCAAGGGACATTTCCCCATTGTAAATTTACAAATGTGTTTGCAATTGTAGGAGGAATAGATAAATCATGTTAGTCTTATTCACAATTTTCTTATCGTTTCATGTGGACATGAGATATTATTTGTGTCAAGTTGACAAGGGGTGGATTGTAGTGGCTATTCCTGGTTGTCAACTTGACTATATCTGGAAGGAACTACAGTCTAGAATTGGAAGGCTCACCTATGATCCTAATTTGAAGGCTCAGAGACATAAGTTTCTGACCTGGATCTTGGTATGGAGATCTTGAAGCATAGTAGCTAAGACAAGGAGATCTTCGAGTTCAAGATCATTTGGGATTAAAGGCATGGATGCACACACCTTTATTCTGGGACACACCCTCTGCTGGAGACCCCCATGCCAATAATATGGGCTACACCCTCTGTTGGAGACCTACAGCCTTTAATCTGGGCTACACCATCTACTGGAGATATATAAGGACACTGGAAGAAGGAAGATTCTCTCTCACTCTTCCTTGCCTGCTTGCCTCGTGGAACTGAGCAACTGCTAGATCCTTGGACTTCCATCCACAGCTGCTGCTGACCATTGTTGGGGAGTTGGACTATAGACTGTAAGTCATCGACAAATTCCCTAACTATATAAGACTATCCATATGTTCTGTGACTCTATAGAACCCAAACTAATACACAAATTTTTGTGAATATGTTTTCAAGGAAGCATATATTTCCTTTAGAGTGATATTAATATGATGCTTTCTGTTGTACACATGTATGTGACATTTAAGAGGCAGTACCTTTTGATGATGCTCATGTGAACTTCACTGAGGAAGAGAGTGGAATTTGCTGGATCTTTCCCAGAAGAAACTCTACAAAGGTGTGATGTTGGAAACTTACTTGAACCTCAAAGCTGTAGGTAAGACTGTTATTTTCTAAAGGAAAAAATGTTTCTTGGTTATTGATGATGTTCTACTATTTTAATTGTGAATTATGAAGAATGAACTGAAAAATTCAGTTTCAGTGAATATTCACTGTAACATTTACAGTGCAGTGAAAATTCACAGTACCTTGAATTTTAACTAATTTCCAATAGTATATCAATCATTTTCTTGTACTGTGTTTTAGGCTATAATTGGGAAGACCATAATCTTGAAGAACATTGTCAAAGTAGAAGAAGACCTGAAAGGTAATTTTCATGTGCAAACTGTTACATATTTGCCTGTGAGAAAATTTTAATATCTTCTGGAATCTCCACCAAAAATCAAGGGTGTGAAATAACAGTCCTTTAAGTGTAGCTATGATTATAATCCGCTTACAAAACCAGGTACCTCAAGGTCTGATATTTGATTAATGTTTCCATTGGATATGTAGCTCCATTAGTGCTATGCTGTGTACCTGCCAATATGTATAGTCTCATAGTACTTAGATATTACACACTGAGTAGTGATAATTTTATATCCTAAACATTTTAATAATCAAATAGTCCATAGTAAAATTGGTGATGCTCATATTCTTGTCTGTCATATTGTTCAGTTTGGTGAGAGGGCTTTTTAGGAGAATCAGGAATGTTGTTGTGGAGAAACATTAATCTATATTGCACATATTATGAGAAAAATATTCAAACAGTATGAATGCAATTTGTACTCCTTTCACTTGACTTTCATTTTTATTAGGTATATCATGTGTCACAATGGATAAAAACCATGTAAGCATAGGAATATGAAAGAAACAACATAAGATTTTTATTCTGAAATGATGAGAAGATATGTAGTATTATCCCTTTGATAGACATTAGGAATATGATAGACATTTGCAATTAATTGGCCTTCTAGTTTTCTGGGTAACGTTCCCAAACTCATAGCATAGAACAACTTTATGGGTACTAGGACATTGGAAATTCTTCCATGTATCCTGGTTCAAAGTCAAAAAACTTGTATTCACAATCCAGGAAAAATTATGAATGCAATCAGTGTTATAAAGATCAGAGTTGGTCAAACTTTCTTCAGATAGCTGAGATATATCATATAAAATTCCCATATAAAATGATGATGTCATAAATATAAGCCATATAATAATCATCACAGGTGTCTTGAACAACTCATAATGAGACAGAACACCATGATCATACAAAGTGCTAAAACTTTAAGATCTGCTCCTTCTTTACCATTAGACAAAATTGTAAACTTAATTCAAACTGATTACCTGATTGATCAGAGTAATGATTATGGTAATGATTTCCCTTATGCTAATTATCTTTGCAGGCATGTAAGAAGTCATAATGGAGAGAAAATCTATGAGTGCAATCAATGTGGTAAAGCCTTTGCAAGACCCAGTCAACTCCAAAGACATAGAGTCACATATTCTTGAAAGTGTTCTTCAGTTCAGGAATTGCCTTTGGGAAATAATTGGTTCACTTATGCATAAGAGCATATCATCTTCAAATAAATGTAAATTTACATACTCCTTTCTGATTCATATTGCTTTCATCCCCTTCAGTTATATTTCTCTAGTTAAACTAGTATAGAATAGTTTCTTATCAGATCAGACTTTCCCAGACTGAAATGACCTTATTACACACTATGGAGTCTAGCTTCTCTGTGAAGTAGCTAAACATAGCCAATCTTGACAGCTTTCTTTCAGCCATCCTCTATGATGGCCAATCTATGAATGGCCAAATTCCAAGCCTTCATTGAATCTGCCCTGTAAATTTGTAGAAGATAAATGGGATCCCAGACGTGCAAGTCATTGGTAGAGTATTTGGATGGCATGTACAATGCCCTAGGAGTGTATGCGTAGAGACTTAATTCACTCTAGCCCCCAGTCTCCTCACAAGACCTACCAGGATTTCCATCATATGTGTGTGTGTGTGTGTGTGTGTGTATAAAATATATGTAGATGAATATATAGATATATTTTTTATGAAGACCAAAACTTAGATTAAGAGCTTGTAAAACTCCTTGGATCAAATGATCAAATGATCAGGTAAAGGAATGGTTGAGTTGTAAGAACACATCCAAAGCAGAGGAAGGAATCCATGAAGACCAAAAAAAAAAAAAAAAAAAAAAAAAAAAAAAAAAAAAAAAAAGGGAAAAATAAGCTCATTTCCAAGACCATTAACAATACATATACTCATTTCACCAAAAGAAGGAAGCATGTCCAGCTATCACTGACTGACAAGGGTAATGAGAAAACCACAAAACCTGTGTAGGGGCTAAATATTCTCAAGATAGAACAGGAGACCTAAAGGGAGAATATTCTCTATTCATGTTCCATGAGATGCACTTAGCAGTAGAAGCATTTCTTCTTCTTGAGCTTTTATTGGTTCTTCACCGTTTCTTTATTCTCATTCTCTAATCTCTGCAGATGCGATATTACCTGCTCCTGACCTAGCTACAGCTTCTCATAGAAGCAATATGTCCTGTGGTAGGATGTTTCCCTAGGAGTGTAGATTCTCATGAACACTGGCCTAAAATATCACATCAGCACAGGGTGGTCCTCAAAGAACACACACCATGGGGTGTGATATCCTGGATCATGTGTACTGTCAAATTATGGTGATTATAAAGCATGATTTCCTGACACTAGGCAGACAAAGGCTCTGTATCTAACTGTAGGATGCCCTGGATGCATGTGGTAACTAAGTAGGATTTGGGGACCCAGTCCATCCCTCTCTGCTCTCAGGAGCAAAATCAGTCAGAAATTGCAAGTTAATGTAGGGATTAGCACCAAAAAGAAGACAACTTTATACACTCCAAAGGGTTTCCAAATTTTACCAAGTTACATTCTTCCATGGAGAAGCATTATGGATATGAGATTGGCAATAGTGACATCTTGGAGGAGCACCTACTTAGAACAACAGACCTTAAAAAAATATAAGATGAGCAGGACATTGCAGACCCAAGAACGTCACCATGGGATTTGAAAGAGTGAAGAGCTATAGTTCAAGTGTCCATCAGTGATAAATTCCAGTCAATCTCGCAGCTCATTTCTCTCAGTTGGTATCAGGTGAGTGGTCAGATTCTCCTTTTAATTTTCCTGCTTCTTGATAACAGTTGTTGGTGGAAGGGAGTTTGTGGCATACCCCAGCCTCTGTAGCTAGAGGAACCCATGCGAACTTCCAAAGTGAGAAGGCGTAGAGTGTGGACAGATCAGGCTGAGGCCCAACGAAAAGAGAGTGCTTTTGGAATCCAGTGAGACACAAAAGACTTTGGCACAGGCTTAAAATGCCTGCTCTATGGATTTAAGCCTCCCACTATCCTGTAGAGATTTGGTTATCTGATCTGCCAGGTGTTTTGATTGCCTCCCTACACAGGCTAATGGTGACCAAACAGATGGCCTCTCCAGGCTTGTTAACATCTGCACAGGGAAGAACTTAGCTTCCGAGACCACAAATAATACTGATAAAATGATTGACATAGAAAACTTTTGTAAAATAATTAAAGAGGAAGTAGAAACATTTTCTGATAAAATTGAAAATTTACAAGGAAATATTTTGACAAAATTGAAGAAATATATTGAAAGTGTTGAAATAAATCAATTTGTTAGAAAATAATACAGTTAAAAATCAAATACTGAAGAATTACTTTTACTAAATGACCAATCATAGGAAAATTTTCTGATAACTTTGAAGGTTTTGATGGAAAATATGTCTGACAAAATTAAAGAACTCTAGAAAAAGTGTTAAAATTGATTTAAGTAGAAAAAATATAGATAAAATGGTAGAAATAGAAAAAAACAAAAAAACAAAAACATTCGGGCTGGAGAGATGGCTCAGCAGTTAAGAGCACTGACTTCTCTTCCAAATTTCCTGAGTACAAATCCTAGAAACCACATGGTGGCTCACAATCATCTGTAAGATCTGACACCCTCTTCTGGAGTGTCTGAAGACAACGACTACAGTGTACTTACATATAATAATAAATAAATCTTTAAAAAAAAAAAGAAAAAATTCTAAATTAATTAAAGAGTTAAGTAGAATCATTTTGTGATGAAATTGAAGATTTTGATTGGAAATATTTCCAATAAATTTGAAGAAAATATATACAAAAAAGTGATAGGATTGAAGATATTCAAGGAAAATTTTATAGATAATATGGTAGACATATTCATTATAGTGGTAAATAGAAATCTTTTCTGATGAAATTGAAGATTTTCATGGAAAATATTGATACAGTTAAAGAAATTTATGGAAACAAGCATTAAAATTGTAGAATTTGTTGGAAAACAATAATTGTAAAGTAACAAAATACAAAATATCTTTTCTAATTGACCAAGCATATAGAAAAAATTCTAATAATTAGATTTTAATGGAAAATATTTTTTACAAAATTATTTTTATTAGGCATGTTCTTTATTTATATTTTAAATGATTTCCCCTTTCCTCTTTCCCCTTCCCCAAAAATCCCAAAAGCCAATTCCCCTACCCCAGCTCCCCAATCAACCCTCTCCTGCGTCCCTGTCCTGGTATCCTCTATACTGCAGCATCCAGCCTTTCCAGGACCAGGGATCTTTCCTTCCTTTGATGTCCACCATCTGAAGAAATCTAGAAAAACATTGTTAAAATAGAAGATTTTCATGGAAATAATATAAAAAATGATAAACATAGAAAACATGTCGAAATCAATTAAAAAGTGTAGTAGAAATACTTTCAGATAAAATTGAACATTTTGATGGACAGTATTTTTTACAAATTTGAAAAGTGTTAAGATTGACTATTTTCATGGAAAATAATACAGAACAGTGGTTGATCATTTCTTAACCAATTAAAATGGAAAGTAAAAATATTTTCTGATATAATTTAAGATATTCATGGAACTATCATTGATAAAGTTGAAAAATATATAGAAAAATGTTTTAAAATTATAGGATTTCTTGGAAAACAATAATGGTAAAATCATTAACATACAAAATATATATTTACTAATTGACAAAGCCAGTAGAAAAATCTAATAATATTGAAGATTTTGATAGAAAATATTTCTGTTAAAATCGAGGAACTATAGAAAAATGTGTTAAAATTGAAGATTTTCATGGAAAATTATATAGATAAAATGGTAGACAGAAAACGTTTCAAAACTATTTACAAAATTAAGTAGAAACTTTTTTTTCATAAAATGGAAGATGTACATCGAATGTATTCTGATAAAATTAAAGAAATATATACAAAAATTTCTTAAATAGATTTTCATGGATAATAATACAGATAATATGGTATACATATTAAGCATTTCTAAAATAATTGAAGTGATCAGTAGAAACATTTCTTAATAAAATTCAATAAATATATTAACAAGTGTTAAAATTGAATAATTTCTTGTAAAATAATAATGGTGCAATAGTAACCATGCAAAATATATCTTTACTAATTGATGGGCGGGAGGGCGGGGACATGGTAATGAGTGCCTGGTTGCTGATTTCATGCTAATGAGGGGAGGGCAGGGCGTGGGCATCCAGGGTGGACTGCTATGCTAATGATGGGACTGGCCTTGCACTTCATAATGAATTGCTATGCTAATGAGGCATCCTATAGTAATGAGCAGTCACATGCAAAATTGGCGTGGCCTGCGTGTAATTGATGGGCTGGACAATGTCACTTACAGGGGCAGGGTCACCCTGCTGTAACAGAGGGGCGTGGTCACAATAGGGTGTCCTCAGCGAGGGGTTGGGTCTGGGTGAAGTCACACCCATCGCAGGAACTTCAGTCAGTCCTCCTCAGAGCAGAATCCAGATCGCCTGTCACTCACTTGCTACACCCTGGTCTGTTACTTAATTTTCATCCCCGCCCCAGGCTTTCCGATCAGCCTGGACCCCTGGGTCAGGCCTGGAACTGGATGGGCAGGAAGTGGGGAAAGGGAAGGGGCGGGAGGTAAACCAGACTGAGAGTGGGCAGGGCGGAGACCGGACTGAGGATGTAGTCACTGAAGTGACTGGCACGGAGGGCGGGACTCAGCGGGTCAGACAGGTAGCTAAATGGATATGAGCGCACAACTTCAGCGTGCAGCCCCGGCCACCCGGAGCTCCCGCTGTGTTCCGAGGATGCCTCGGGGCAGCGGCAGAAACCCCGGAGTCACCAACATCTGTCTGGACGAGGTCCCAAGATGCTCCTGACACATGGGGTGTGCAGGAGATGCGACTTCTGGTTTTGAGCGCCTGTGCGGTTCCCTGCTTTCTATTTCCAGTCTTGACTGATGGGTGATGTCATGCACCCGCCAGGCCGACCTGTCACTCACATGAGTCCCCGCCCACGAGTCCGCCCCTGACCGCCTGGCGTGCCACTGACCCAGTGAATCATCTGACCCTGCGCGAGCATGGAGAGCTTGGAAATCCCGTAGTCGGGGAACCTACCATATCCCAAAATTATACGTTAAGAAAAGGGAACCGGCTCAGTCACAGAAACCATAGAGAGGGGCAGGGCCTGCAGGAGGCGTGTTTTACACTGTGGGCGTGTCTCTGAGAGGCCGAGTCAGGTGGATCACAGGGCTTCCTGCTTAGGGAGCTTGTCTTAGGGGCGGGGCCTGGGCGCCCCCTGCATATAGCATTAAGGGCTGCTTCCTGTGGTTCCCACCCACAGTGACAGACATTCTCGCTGACCACTCCACCTTCTCTGTCGGTAACCTCCATTTGCTCTGAGCCCCACCCACATCCCCTGTCAGTGACGCCCACAATGATGCCCAGTCTTGCTGAGCACAGCCCACGTCCCCTATCCCTGATGCCCACAGTGATGATTATGTATTTATGTATTCATGGTTTCATTCACTTATGCATCTGTGTATTTATGCATTTATGGGACTGTTTAGTTGATATATATGATCCTGATTTAGTTTTGGTGTCGGATATCTGTCTAGGAAATTGTCCATTTCCTCCAGATTCTCCAGTTGTGTTGAGTATAGGCTTTTGTAGTAGGATCTAATGATTTGTTGAATTTCCTCAGTTTCTGTTGTTATATCTCCCTTTTCATTTCTAAATTTGTTAATCTGGATACTGTCTCTGTGCCCTTTGGTTAGTCTCGCT
This sequence comes from Apodemus sylvaticus, assembly GCF_947179515.1. Lineage (NCBI taxonomy): Eukaryota > Metazoa > Chordata > Mammalia > Rodentia > Muridae > Apodemus > Apodemus sylvaticus. The sequence continues at coordinate 1,156,599 of NW_026263217.1, forward strand.
AAGGGTTTATCTATCTTGTTGATTTTCTCAAAGAACCAGCTCCTGGTTTTGTTGATTCTTTGTATGGTTCTCTTTGTTTCTACTTGATTGATTTCAGACCTGAGTTTGATGATTTCCTACCTTCTACTCCTCCTGGGTGAAATAGCTTCTTTTTGTTCCAGGGCTTTCAGGTGTGTCATTAAGCTGGTAGTGTATGCTCTCTCCATTTTCTTTTTGGAGGCACTCAGTACTATGAGTTTTCCTTTTAGCACTGCTTTCATTGTGTCCCATAGATGTGGGTATGTTGTGTCTTCATTTTCATTGTGTTCTAAAGAGTCTCTGATTTCTTTCTTTATTTCTTCCTTGACCAAGGTATCATTGATTAGAGTATTGTTCAGTTTCCCTGTGTATGTGGGCTTTCTGTTGTTTTTGTTGCTGTTGAAGACCACTTTTACTCCATAGTGATCTGATAGGAGGCATGGGATTAGTTCGATCTTCTTATATTTGTTGAGGTCTGTCTTGTGACCAATTAATTATATGGTCGATTTTGGAGAAGGTATCATGAGGTGCTGAGAAAAAGGTATATTCTTTTGCTTTAGGATAGAATGTTAAATATATTCATTCAAATGCATTCAGAAAGGTGTGATATTTCTAAGCTATGAAGACCCATTGGGGATGGCTATTGCCTTAATAGCCTTCTGTTTCTCTGCATCCACAGCTGTGGTACATTGGGTCTTTGTAAAGCACCATAACACTCCAAATGTGAGGGCCAATAACAGAATCCTCAGCTACCTATTACTCATGTCGCTCTTGTTCTGTTTTCTGTGCTCCTTTTTCTGCATTGGCTATCCTAACAGAGTGACCTTTATATATATATAAAACATTCTATCATATATATATTTATATGTAGTTGCTCCTGACATATATATATATATATATGTTAAATCTAATTCGTCCAAAGCTTCAGTTAGTTTCATTGTGTCCCTGTTTAGTTTCTGATGGGACAGTTGGGTACTCTGATGGGACTATGTAGCATTGTGATTGGACAGTGGGGCATTGTGACAGGACAAAGTACCAGTATATGAACACAGAATACGACAAATGCATTCAGAAAGGTGTGATATTTCTAAGCTATGAAGACACAGTGGGGATGGCTATTGCCTTAATAGCCTTCTGTTTCTCTGCATTCACAGCTGTGGTACGTTGGGTCTTTGTAAAGCACCATAACACTCCTAATGTGAGGGCCAATAACAGAATCCTCAGCTACCTATTACTCATGTCGCTCATGTTCTGTTTTCTGTGCTCCTTTTTCTGCATTGGCTATCCTAACAGAGTGACCTGTATCTTGCAACAAATCATATCTGGAATTGTATTTACTGTTGCTGTTTCCGCAGTTCTGGCCAAAACAATCACTGTAGTTCTGGCTTTCAAAGTCACAGACACCCTGAAGAAGATTGAGACACATCCTTGTATCTGGGACATCAAACTACATTATTCCCATATGTTCCCGATTCCAATGTATTCTGTGTGCAATATGGCTAGCAGTTTCTCCCTCCCTTTGTTGATATTGATGAACATTCTGAGTATGGCCACATCATCATTGTTTGCAACAAGGGCTCAGTTACTGCATTCTACTGTGTCCTAGGATACTTAGCCTGCCTGGCCCTTGGAAGCTTCACTGTTGCTTTCTTTGCAAGAAATCTGCCTGACACATTCAACGAAGCCAAGTACTTGACCTTCAGCTTGCTAGTGTTCTGCAGTGTCTGGGTCACTTTCCTCCCTGTCTACCATAGCACCAAGGGCAAGGTCATGGTTGCTGTGGAGATCTTCTCCATCTTGGCATCCAGTGCAGGGATGCTTGGATGCATCTTTGTGCCCAAGATCTACATCATTTTAATAAGACCAGACAGAAATTCTATCCAAAAGGTCAGGGAGAAATCATATTTTTGAATAAATAATTTAGGAATTCTGTCAAACATTGGCATATATCAATTATTATATTACAGTTCATGTATCTAGTTTTGAATCACTCTCACTGGCTCCTCTAGTGATGACTAGAAGTATCATATCTGCCGATCTTGTGAACTTTCTCCATAAAGTCTTCACCCATTCACTTGCTTTGTTTACTCTGGAAGAAATAGACCATGCTTCACAAAGCTAGGTCTGTGGCCTTACCTGGCACTGAATTGTTAATGTTATATCAAGAGGCATGGTGCTAGCTCCTTTGGCTACATGTCTGTAGACATGGTTCATCAGAGCTGTCTACAGGGAGCCCTGTGTCATAGACTGCATTGCTACAGAACCGTCCACAATTCCTTGAAGGAAGGAGAGTGGTTCTGCAGCTTATGTCTTGGAGCAGACTCAGCATGGAACCGCAAGACCACCTGTACTTAAAAATGCAAGCAGCAAAGCATTCGGAATGTAAATAAAGAATATAGAAAATAAAAAAATGCAAGCAGTAAGGGGTGGGGATGCAACTCAGTGGTAGAGTGCTCGCCAAGTATTCCCAAAACTCTGGGTTCAAGAATTGCATAAACCAAGGATGGCAATGCCTATCTGTAGTACCAGGACTCATCCTACCACATGACAGTGAAAGCCAGAGAATCAAAAGCTCAAGGTCATCCTCAACTCTATGTTGTGATATATGAGACTTATACTAACAACAACAACAACAACAACACAACTGGAAAATACACAAATTGGCCCCAGTAGTAAGGACATGTGTTATATCAGATAATTGCCAATCAGAGAGAGCTTAGCAAGACCACAGTTCAAAGATAGCCTCAATGGCAGGGATCCCTATAACTAAGAGGTAAGATACATCCCAGGGGTCAGGATGAGTTTGCATCCAGCTGAGTCCCAGGTGCACTGTGGCTCTATTTCTCGGATTAGTAGTAACTGTGATCCGGCTTGCCTTAGTCAGGCTTTCTATTCCTGCACACACATCATGACCAAGAAGCAAGTTGGGGAGCAAATGTTCTGCTTACACTTCCACATTGCTGTTCATCACAGCAAGTGAGGACTGGAACTCAAGCAGGTCAGGAAGCAGGAGCTGAGGCAGAGGCTATGGAGGGATGTGACTTTCTAGCTTGCTTCCCTGGCTTGCTCAGCCTGCTTTTTTATAGAATGCTAGACTACCAGTTGAGGGATGGCACCACCCACATTGGGCCCTCCCACCCTTGATCACTAATTAAGAAAATGCCCCACAGCTGGTATTTCCTCAAGGGAGGCTCCTTTCTCTGTGATAACTCCAGCTTGTGTCAAGTTGGCACACAAATCCAGCCAGTACAGGGATTTTGACAAAGAAGCTGACATGCTATTCAATGGGAATGAAAGCAGAGAGCTGGTTAAAAGAGTCAGGGAAGCCCCAAGAAAGTTTCCTTACCAGTGGCAGAGCCCCTTTCTGCCACTAGAGGTCATATAGCAGTAAGACTAGGAATAAGACTCCTCTGTTGACAGGGAGTTCTGTGGAACAAAGGCTGTGTCTGTGTTGATAAATTGCAAAAACAGATTAACACGTTAATCAGCTTCTTAAATCCGCTGATGATGTCACAGACATGCTATCCAAAGAGTTCAAGTTCCATTCTAATTTTTTAGCAGCTTTGACATCTATGTGCTTAAGTGGCCCTGACTCCAAACACTCTTCGCTGGATGTAAAAGCCCCTCTGCTCCCCACACTCTACTGCCATAGTCTGACACTCAAGGTGGCTGCAGGCATTTGTTCTGAACTTTTGAAGTCAGAAGATGACAAGGGGGTGAACTGTATGGTGGATGATTCTAGATGGACATATGGCAAAGTATCAGACACACTTGATTTCTATAAACAAGTCATGAGTGGAGAGCTCCCACGCTCAAGGTCTAAGGTCAGGACTATGTAAGGAGCAGAGGGCAGGGAGGGAGAGAAACCACACAAGTGAGGGTGAGGGCCAGGGTTATGGGCATTTAGTCTACTGGACAATAGTTCTTTGGTAGAGATGTTGGCATCCTAATGACTAAGATCTCTGCCATGGGGACAAAGATGAGAGCCCACAAAGAAGAAACTATTCCAATAGAAAAGGACCTAGAATATAGAATAGAAAAGCCTGAGGGCAGTCCAAAGTAAAACTCTTTCAGGTAAGAAAGCTAAGGCCTCCTGGAAGTCATGGGGTATTCAGAGGCTGGACTAGGATGAGCGTGATTTTCTGGTGTAAGACCTAGAGTCTGGTCCCTGTTGAAACGAGGAGTGAGGATGCTGTTAAGCATGGTGAATTATTGGGAACAGGGATGAGGATGCTGTAATTGTGGTGAGCTTTTGGAACGAGGAGTAAGGATGCTGTAAGTAGGGTGAGCATTAAAGTCAAGCACAAGACTGATGGATACTTTCCAGCTGCCCCCAAACCTTTCTGGTTATCCAAGTCTCCTTCTGCCTTGACTAAGCCTTCCTTTTCCTCTCAACAGATCACAACAGACCTCTTCCTGCCTTGGCCTACCTTTTTTTAAATGACATTTGAAGCCAGGTTTAACACTAAGCAGTGCCCAAGTGCAAACAGAGATAAGGGCAGGAGGCTTTCTTCCCTCAGAGACCCACAACTGCCTGTTGCTTCCTGTGGGGGAGGAGCTGAATGATTACAACTCCTTCAAGGATCATGCTTCTGGAAGCCCACTGTACGGCACTGTCTATGGGCCATCTCCCTCTCTGATCAGGTATGGGCAGTTCAGGGGACCCCTTTGCTGTGCCTGAGCCCATTCTCATATTCATATGGTGCCCTACGAAGACTGCATTGGGGGCCAAAGATACAAGTTCTCACAAGGTGGGATTTAAATATAATCACCATGATAATGTACAGGGAATTCCTTTAGCAGATTTTGAGATTTATCTGTTGATGGGGGATATCTAAAATCTAGTCAGGAGAATTAAGCTTTGAGAAAGCTTGTTCATATTTGAGGAGAGCTGTTTTGTCTGTTGGTGATAAACTACCAAAGTATGTATAAATACTCCACACAAGCATCCCCATGGGCAGCATAAAGGGGCCCATGGCGACTCCTGGGAAGCTCAGAGGTGATCAGGTTTAACGCACATCCCCCAGAAAACCCAAATTTTATTTCCAGGATGAGCTAGCTGGAAGATGGAGCAAAGTCGAAGATGTCAGGCCAATGCCAGGCAGGATCGGATACCTGAAAACCTCCCACTATAACTGAACAAAAGAATATGGATGTGCTTTTTTGTTTTCCAAGTGTTTCCTCTGTTACTGCAATTGGCATTCTGTTAAGTATCCATTTGAAAGCTCTCTATGTAGTGACTAGAGTATTTTCAAATGCTGTGATTTGCCTGGAGATGGAAAGAGGAGAGAGCCTGGTAGAGCAGTCCCATGGGCTCTCTGTCAGGGTTTGCGTTTTCTTCTCCTAGCTTATATTCCTTTTCCAGTAACAAAACTGTTCATCCTTCAGTTTACCCCAGAGAATAAAAGAGAATTTTCAATGTAATGTCTATCTTAGCAAGGTGAAGAGGAAAATAAAAACCTTGAGCCACTTGGGACTCATTTCCCATGCATTGCCGAATCTGTTCAGTCTCCTTTGGTTGGCTCCCAGCCTATCAGTCATTCCCGAAGGCTTCATTTTTATTTCCTACCAGTGGTAACTTTATCCACATGTATCAAACATTGCACTCTTCCATCAGGAACATCCATTCCTTTTGCACACACACACACACACACACACACACACACACACACTCACACACACTCACACACACACACTCATACACACTCACACACACACACACACTCACACACACACTCACACACACACACACACACACACACACATGCATGCTCGAATGCCCTATGCACACATGCATACATGCATCAGTTCCCTGAGAAAGATCAGCAGACCTCCCCTCAGCCAAGCAGCAGGCCCCCTCCAAGTGTGAGGACAGGGTTAAACCTGTCTGCTGATTTCTCAGCTCATTTTTTTTTATTCGATATAATTTATTTACATTTCAAATGATTTCCCCTCTTCTAGCCCCCCCACTCCCCGAAAGTCCCGCAAGCCCCCTTCTCTTCCCCTGTCCTCCCACCCACCCCTTCCCACTTCCCCGTTCTGGTTTTGCTGAATACTGTTTCACTGAGTCTTTCCAGAACCAGGGGCCACTCCTCCTTTCTTCTTGTACCTCATTTGATGTGTGGATTATGTTTTGGGTATTCCAGTTTTCTAGGTTAATATCCAGTTAATAGTGAGTGCATACCATGATTCACCTTTTGAGTCTGGGTTACCTCACTTAGTATATTCTCTAGCTCCATCCTTTTACTTAGGGGAAAAAGTCAGGCTCCAGCCCCAGAAATCTCCCTCCCCCTCTTTTCCACCTCTTTCTTACCCTTGGGTATAGTGGAGCCTGGAAGCCCAAGCCTGACTCCTTGTGATTGGAGCATCACACAGACAAAAATGCTGAAGCTGATTGCTGCAGCTCAGTTGGATCCACCAAGGAGGTAGTGCCTCTAAGAGGGAATGGGGTCATGAGAAATCTGTCCTCCTGAATGGGCAATGCCAGTATCTCTGGGTCTAATAAGTAGAATTCTAATAAGTAGAATATTAATTAATAAAAAGTGAAACTGAGTTTGGCTGCTTCACTTCTCTCGCTGCCTCCCACCTCACCTCCCTTCAGTATTATAATACATCATGGAATGACCAAGCACAGAGACTATCTTTAGATAAAGCCTCCCTCTACCCCCACACCAGACTTCCCACTTCCTGAACAATGAGAAGTAATTGCTTTATTTTATTAATTACTACGCTGGTAGAAGTCTGTTTCAGTAATACCAAGCAGACTAAAACACTGTTGTAATCTCAGCAAAAGGTCTGCTCTTCGCTGGAGTAGGAGGGTAGAAGGTGATGGTCTTGGGAAGCACAGAGACACTGCTATGTCTCATTGAATGAGTCTGAGGAGTCACGATGGACAGGCAAAGGACTTGCTATTATAGCTCATGCTTGGCTTAAGAGTTCCCCTGAGCACTCCCATTTCCACTCACCAAGGACACCACAGGGGTTCATGGAGTGCCAGGCAGGCCAGTGTTTCCCCAAAGGCTGACTGAAACACAGATGCTGGGCTCAGCCGGAGTGTGCCACTCAGTAAGCCCAAGGCATGGCCTCACCCCCTCTATGACATTGCTGCTTGAAGTTCAGGAACTCTACTTGGAGGGTGGAGGGGGTGAGCAGATGGTGACATGGTGACGAGAGCAGGCAAGCCAAAGTTCTCCTGAGGCCATGCTGGCTTGTTCAATGGCAGAGACTCACTGGAGTCTCTCTTCCACTTAGCAAACTTCCTGCCTAATTCATCTATGACACAGAGTCTATGTCAAGACCTGTCAGGGGCTCGAGATTCACTATGCTTGAAAACTAACTAGTGTTCCCTCACTTTCAGTTTCTAAGGTTTCAAGTCCCACAGGGCATTGCAAGGGAACCAGCTGACCTGCACCCCATTAGTGGGTCATTTTATAAGAAATGTTCCACAATCAGGGAAGTCTTTTCTGATGATAGTGAGATCGTTTGAGCTTTGCCCTGAGAGGCAACTTTTTATTTCACTGAGAGTAACACAACAAAATTCAAATTATAACAAAAAACCTCTTTCATTTCAGGGGATAAATTATCTCCATACACGAAAGCTATTTTCCATATAAGCTGTATTTAAGAATTCCTCTGCTGTCCTGTCAAGATGGCACCCACTTACAAAGTTACACATGTTTAAAAAATATTAACATCTTGGAAGCTGGCACCATTACCTCAAATGACTTATCCACCCCCTAGTACTGATATAAGAAGGCACCACACGTGTAGACTCTTCAAAAAAAGAAAAAACCAACAAACTTGTCACCTTGCAGTTCTAGAGGCTGGATATGTGACATCAAAGTGTTGATGAACCATGCTTCTGTCAGAGTGGGTAAGGGTTCCTTCCTTTCTTTATCTGATGACTAATAGTTCCAGAAGTTCTCTGGCATTTACAGGCATTGCTCCAGTCTGTTTCCATCTTCATATTGTATTCACCCAGGTGCCTGCACCTTCCCATGGCTGTGTGTTGATGGCACCAGCCAGGTTGATTCAGGGGTCACCTGCTACAGTATGAGTTCATTTTGTCAAACAAACAAACAATCAAACAAACAAAACAGCAACAAGATCTCCATGAAATGATTCTCTTTCCAAACAAGGATGCATTCTGAGGTGCTGGGGGTTCGAAGGTCAACTCATTTTCAAGGGAGATACAACATAATACCTGACAAAGAGCAATTATAGTTGCTAATCAATAGGTCTTCAAATGAGAAGATTGTGAGGAATTACCTTGCTTGCCATCACAAGGCCCTTGAAAGTAGAAGAGGAAAAAAAAAGTAGAAGAGGAAAGCTGGGAGCAGGTCAGAGTGAGACAGTGCCAGGATACCACCCAACACTGCTGGTTTTGAAGAGGAGAAAGGGCCATAAGCTAAAGGACATGGGCAGCCCCCAGGAAACACAGACAACAGAGTCTTCTCTCTCTTCTGAAAGGGACGCACTTTTCCCAGTACCTTGGCTTTAGCCCCATGAAATCTCTGTGGGACTTCTAACCCACCCATACACAGGCACATGTGTGTTGTCTTAAGCCACTGTGTCTATTACTGTTCTCAAAGTTGTGGCAAAATACCAGGCAGCAGTGGCTTCAGTAGGCAAGGTTTGTTATTCCAGCTCATGGTTTCAAGTGACATCAGGCCCTAATGGTGGGAGAGCCTGGTGCTAAGATCAGGGTCTGTCCCCACTGCAGAGGCTTGCAGTACAACCTGTTCCCTCCCTGGCAGGACAGAGGCGAGTGCTCGCACTAATACTAGAATCTTATCAACACAAGGCTCCTCCTCAGTGACTCTCTCCTGATGGCTAGGCTACAGATAGGAAGGCCCCACAGCCTCCCAAAACAGTGCCACCAGCTGGTGACCAAATATTCAAACACCTGAGCCTGTCACCTTGAAACCATAATCACTACTTGATGGTTATTTGTCCCAGCAGCCCTGGTAATACTAACAGAACCACAGGACTCAGTCTAGTTCAGGGAACACCATTTCATTGACACATTGCCCTTTTATTTCCCTCAATACATAGATTAGTGTATTTCACACAGGGATCCTTTGCTGGCCCTAAGTCCCTGAGTCCATGATTCTGTTTGTAACTGTTTCTGAATTTCAGTAAAAGAAAAAATAACTCAGGAGGCCAATTTCTCTTCATTGTCTTTGTCCTATCTCCAAGTGACTGAGCAAGACACCCACACTGTATTAGGTGTGCTTTGTGTTCATTTCTATTTCTCTCTCTCTCTCTGTGTCTCTCTGTGTCTCTTTTTCTTTCTCTGTGTTTCTATCTCTCTGTGTCTCTATTTCTCTCTCTCTCTCTCTCTCTCTCTCTCTCTCTCTCTCTCTCTCTCTCTCTCTCTCTGTGTGTGTGTGTGTGTGTGTGTGTGTGTGTGTATGTGTGTGCAAACACCAGAAGGGGTTAGTTCCCTGGAGCTATAGTCATAGGTTGTTGTGAGTCACTTGAAGTAGATGCTGGGAGCTTGGCTCAGGTCATCTACAAGAGCAGCAAGCACTCTTAACTGCTGAGCTATCTCTAGCCCTGTTTGCTCTGTTTTTCAATTAAAGGTTTTTGTTGATAGAAGAAGAAGGAGTACTTTCTTGCTTACTGCCTGTTTATCTAGCTTGATGGTGCCATGTTTACACAGCAGGAGCCCTGGAAATTAGTCAATATTTCTGATGAAGCAACACTGAGCTCCATCTCAGCACACACAGTGGCTGGGAATTTCCAAGCTGCCTGTACAGGCCCACCATGAACGTAGTGTCAACTTGGGTGCAAACCAAGACACAAACATGGCAGTAAAGTCTCAGGATATTGTTAGTTTCCTGGTGTATGGAAAAGTTATATTTTCAAGGGATTAGGGGCAGAATTCAGCTTTAGCAGTGCCAGGAAGCAAAAGTAGTATTTCCATCACCCTGCAGCCTACTGAGTGTGGAGAAGTGTCAGGTCAAGAGGCCATTGTGACAGGGGCACAGAGTGACACGTGCAAAGACAGGAGCCAGGTTTGCTCATTACATGGTTTCTTCAAACCCTCAGTTGGTAAAAAATGTACTGTCTGCAAAGTTCACTAGAGCTGCTGCAATAAAGAGACAAGAAACAAGGCACAGTTGTGTGCTACCCAACCACTGAGTACTAGAAAGAGTTCCACCCCAAGGGTGGGATCTCTCCTGCCTTTGAGTTCTCAGCAGCGTGGGAACCTGGAGGTTTCCACACTCTCAACAGTCACCAATTAACACAAGAAAGGCAGCCATGCTCTCCTTTTCTGCATTTCTGGACGTTTCAGGTCTCCTGGCATCTTTCCAGTTGTCATTTTGTAATGCTCCTGAAGGACAGCAAAGGGATCCAGGTGTGGTCTCATTTCTCTCTGAGCTGTGAGGTAATACTTTCCTTCACAGTGAGAATTTTCTCTCTCTCTCTCTCTCTCTCTCTCTCTCTCTCTCTCTCTCTCTCTCACACACACACACACACACACACACACACACACTTCACTCTAAGAGCTGAGCAAAAGTAGGTTACCAGTTCCTTCACAAAACAGACTGGCCAATCATAGGCTCGCACATGTTTTCTGTGGACTGAGTGTACTGCACCTGTTTCTGAGGAAGCCTCATATTACCCTGAAATTTTAGAGAGCCTCTCCTCTCCCATCTCAAACCACAGGTGGAAACCCAACCTTATCTAACCATATCCCCATGGGAACAACACTCCTGTCTGAAGTGAATGTGACCTACCTAGTTAGAATTTGAGGCAAGAAGCTTTGGGGAAAATTTCTCCTCTGACTCCCAGAAGATCGGCTTTCAAAACAGTGTACAGGGTGCCATCAGTCAAACCATATCCTGGAATGAGGCTGCTGTAAAGAATGGCTAGAATGTAGTTTATTTTCAGGAGGAATAAGGTATTTACCCTAAACAGTAGGTCAGAGGTAATTTCTTGACCAGTTATGATATTGGAAGATGTGGCATCACTTGAAGCCTCCTGCTTCAGAACATGCAGAAATAGGCAATCACGTAGCTTGAGGTTACATGAAGGAGAGGCAGGACTGGAATGGCAGTTTTCAAACAAATACTAACGTCTGGGTTCTGCCTCGAATGGGCTACACTAAACAGCTAAGGTTGAAACACTCAGGAATTTTTAACACAAATCCAATTAGGAAACAAATTACTATTGTCTTTCATCAGGGGTGGAAGACACTTTGATGGGGGTTAATCCCTGTTATACAATGCACATGTTCCTGTCAACTTAAGATCGGCAATAGCAGGCATTCCTTTCTCTACCCAGTGCATATATATGTGTGTTTTAATGCACTCATCTCTCAAAAAGGTGCTTATCATGAGGCAAGAAATACCAGTCACAGGACACATAGATATGGCTGTCAATGCTGGGAAGTCATCATTTAAGATATGCTCAGTTCTCTGGTCAGACTACAGTGAGTCCTCACTTCTTAGGTATTCAGGTAATTTGCATGACAGACAGGTGAGGAGATAGTTTTGAACTCTTTAACTTTTACAGTCTGATGAGATCATGAAAATCCTAAGATCATCCAAAATTCTGATTGAAGATAATGGATGAGGAGAGCTTAGCACTGAGCCATCCAGAGCAGGAGGCAGGAGAAGATGCCCTCGCTCCTATCCTGTTCTTATTTAGAATGCTGACATTTCAGTTCATTATGGAATTTCTTGGCCGGGTTTTCCTCTAATAAAATGCTATAATGATATATTATTTGTCATGATGACTGAATCTTTACTGTCCTTCCCATATCTGCAGCCACAGGAAGTGAGGCAGCCTCGTCTTATCACTGGACTGGACAAACACATTTAGCTCTATTCTTCCTAGAAACCCACTCCATTAAAAAAAAAAAAAAAAAAAAAAACTACTAACTGTAAAGACATGTGTTTGGTAAAGACAAGCAGAAGAGGAAAAGCTAGGTTTGGCATCATCAGACGGCAAGTATGTTTTCTGAGAGAGTGAGCCGGACACAACACAAAGCGCAGCTGAGGGAGGGTGTGGAAGCAGGAGGGTAAGAGGCGGTTACTGGTGAACGTGAGGGAGGATGTGGTTTGCGCATGCCCCGGGGGGCTCTGGGCTGAAATCCTGCCATGTAATGAAGCCTTCAGGGGTTGGAATCAGTTCCAGGACCATGGGACAATATCAGAGTTCTCCCCAGTTAGTTACGTTAAAAGTGGTTTGCTCTGGAACTCTACCCCAGCCACCAAGCCCCTCGCTGGCCCTGTGTCCTGCTGTATGCTCTCCTCTTTTCATGGGAGCTCCTACTCACACAGAGCACAGGATGGTGGCCTTCAGAGGTGGGTAGATGTTGGCGCCCTGTTCGTGAATCTCTGTGCTTTGTAAATTACCCATTTCCAGGTATTTTATTACAGCATTTGAAAATAGACTAATGCAATGGTGCTGAATACAGACAGTCTCCTTCTCATTTTAGGCTGAGGGCTCTGAGAACTAGCCCCAGGGTTTCCAAGCAGGAGATGGGAAGTGTTTTATAAGAAAATATCAATAAAAGATGATACTGGTCCAGAGGATCTTGAGAAGAGCACATATGTCCAGCTCCAGAGAGTTTTTAATTAGATATTTTCTTTATTTACATTTCAAATGTTATCTCCATTCTGTTTTCCCCTCCAAAGACATCCTACTCCATGCTCCCTTCCCCCTGCTCACCAACTCACCCACTCCTGCTTCCCTGTCCTGGTATTTCCCTATACTGAGACATCGAGCTTTCTCAGGGTCAAGGGCCTCTTCTCCCTTTGATGTCCAACAAGGCCATCCTCTGCTACATATGCAGCTGGAGCCATGGGTCCCTCCATGTGTACTCTTTGGTTGGTGGTTTAGTCCCTGGGAGCTCTGGGGTACTGGTTGGTTCATATTGTTGTTCCTCCTGTGGGGCTGACAGCTCCTTTGACTCCTTGGGTCCTCTCTCTGTCTCCTCCATTGTGGACCCTGTGTCCAGTCCATTGGTTGGATGGGAGCACACAACTCTGTATTTGTCAGGCAGGCATTGGCAGGGCCTCTTAGGAGACAGCTATATCAGGGTCCTGTCAGCAAGTGCTTGTTGGCATCCACAATAGTGTCTGGGTTTGGTAATTGTGTATGGGATGGATCCCCAGGTGGGGCAGTCTCTGCATGGCCTTTCCTTCAGTCTCTGCTCCACACTTTGTATTCACTATGTATCTCCTCCCATAGCTCTTTTGTTTCCCTTTCTAAGAAGGAGCAAAGTATCCACACTTTGGTCTTCCTTCTACTTGATCTTCAATTGGTCTGTGAATTGTATCTTGGACATTCCAAGCTTCTGGGCTAATATCCACTTATTGGTGAGTACATACCAAGTATGTTCTTCTATGGTTGGGTCACTACACTCAGGCTACTTTCTAGTTCCATCTGTTTGCCTAAGAATTTCACAAATCATTGTTTTTAATAGCTGAGTAGTACTTCACTGTGTAAATGTACCATGGTTTCTGTATCTATTCCTCTGTTGAGGGACATTTGGGTTCTTTCCAACTTCTGGCTTTTATAAATAAGGCAGCTGTGAGCATAGTGGAGCATGTGTCCTGATTACATGTTGGAGCATCTTCTGGGTATATGCCCAGGAGTGGTATAGCTGGGTCCTCCAGTAGTACTATGTCCAATTTTCTGAGGAACCACCAAACTGATTTCCAAAGTGTCTTTACCAGCTTGCAATACCACCAGCAGTGGAGGAGTGTTCCTCTTTCTCCATATCCTCACCAGCACCTGCTGTCTTCTGAGTTTTTGATCTTGGCCATTTTGACTGGTGTGAGGTAGAATCTCAGTGTTGTTTTGATTTGCATTTCCCTGATGACTAAGGATGTTGAACATTTCTTTAGAGTTTCTAATCAGTCTGCATGTACAGAGTGGGGCCCATTGTGCTGACCATTTAGAGCATGTTCAGAAGGGAGGATCTCATAACAACGATGGACACAATGAATCAGTTTTGTTTATTTGTTTGTTTTTGTTTGTTTTAATGCACCTTGTAGAAAAAGAAGCTTCTCACACTGAAGACTAGAACAGCAGTAACTCAGAAATGAGAGAAGCCCCTGTATCCAGGAAGTAAGAAGGGGTATGCTGGTAGCCTCAGATTAAAATGGGCAGTATTCCCCGCCCCTTCGGTGGTGTTGTTGTGAGATGCTATGGAACTTTAAGAGCTGGGACAAGGACTGAATAAATAGCTTAGTGGGCAAGACAATGATTGCTCTTTCGGAGGACCGGTGTTCAATTCCCAGCAACCACACAATGGCTCATAACCAAATGTAACTCTACTTTCAAGGGATCTGGCTTCCTTAGCTACAGGCAGGCATGTGATGCACACACACACACACACACACACACACACACACACACGTACATAAGTAATCCATACCCATAAAATAATATAACTTTTAAAAGAGGTAGAGTGAGTAGAAGGAAATGCATGCTATGTTGGTGTAAGGTTTGTGTTGGCCTGAAAGGTATTCAAGCGCTTAGATCACTTACATCACTACCTTAAAATGGGTTGGGAGTTTAGTTTGTCTGCTCTTGGTTCAAGAATGGGGCCACTTGATCCCAGACTTAACTCCGCAGAGCTAAAGCCAAAATAAACCTCTTTACAAGCATCCTGGCCAGGGCCTTTATGACAGTGACACATAGCTGACTAATGAAGATGTTTAGGGACAGGAAACAGAGAGGGAAGAAGTCACTTTATAAGTAAAGGAGTTGTTTAGAACTAAGCAACGCTGATTTCTTTTGTGCTTGCTTTTCTTTTTTCCTAAATATTTTATTCTTATTCACTTTACATCCCCATTACACACACCATCTTCTCTTCCCAATCTCACCCTTACAAATATCTCTCCCACTTCCCCCCTTTTCCTCAGAGAAGAGGATCCCCCCCCACACACACACTAAGGCATCTAGTCTCAGCTGGTTTAGCACATCCTTCTCCCACTGAGGACAAACCAGGCAGTCTAGGGGGGAAGGAGATCCAATGACAGGGAACACACCCAGATTCACTAGTTAGGGGATTCATATAAGATCAAGCTGCACATTTGCTACGAATGTGTAGGGGGTCTATGTCCAGCTCCTGCATGTTCTCTGGTTGGTGGCCCAGACTGTGTGAGCCACCATGGTTCCTGCGTAGTTGACTCTGTGGGTTTTCTTGTGGTGTCCTTGACCCCTCTGACTTACTTACTTCTATTCCTCCACTCTTACACAAGACTCCCCTGGTTCCACCTGATGTCTGGCTGTGGGTCTCTGCATCTGCCTCCATCTGCTGCTAGATGAATCCTCTCAGGAGACAGTTATGCTAGGTTCCTGTCTGAAACCATGATGCTGTTTTCTTAATTTGCTAGGTTTATTCTACACCCTGCCCCTGAAAGCACTTTCAATCATTTCAAAATTTTAGAACTCTGGGACAAAAAGATGACCTAAACCTCTTCAGAGATAAGCACAACTGTGGATCATCAGCATCGAGAAGTGTGTCACCAGAGATCAGAGATAATGACATAAGTGATTTTTTTCCTCTAGAATTCTGAACCCAAGTAAGTGTTAGAGTGGAATACAGACATATCAGGATATGCAAGATTTTAAAAGCTTTTCATCAAGAAAGGATGACTTAGTTACTGTTCCTTTGCTGTGAACAGACAGCATGACCAAGGCAACTCTGATAAAAGAAAGCTGTTTTGGGCCTGCCTGGCTTTCAGTTTTATAGGGGATAGACCATTATCATCTTGGCAGGAAGGATGGCAGCAGACAGGCATTGGACAATAGCTGAGAGTTGTACATTCTGATCTGCAGACAGCAGGCAGGTGGAGGGGGACTTGAAGGGACACATTGCTGGGAAAACAAAATGTTTTGCAAGGAAGAAAGGAGAAATGTATTTGTGAGAAATAAAAAGTGATCAGAGGACTTTATGATTTGTCTGTGAATAGCATTTACAATCATAATCATGTAACAAACCAGAGTTGTGTTTGTATTCCTAAGTATACAATAACAGATTTAAATAACAGCTATCTTGCTTTGGGGAGGATGAGATGTTGGGGAATGGATCTGAATGAAGTAGGGGTGGCATGGCCAGCAGGGCTGATGGAACCAGAACTTTTTCTTTTTTTTTTTCCTTTTTTTATTCAATATAATTTATTTACATTTCAAATGATTTCCCCTTTTCTAGCCCCTCCACTCCCCGAAAGTCCCGTAAGCCCCCTTCTCTTCCCCTGTCCTCCCACCCACCCCTTCCCACTTCCCCGTTCTGGTTTTGCTGAATACTGTTTCACTGAGTCTTTCCAGAACCAGGGGCCACTCCTCCTTTCTTCTTGTACCTCATTTGATGTGTGGATTATGTTTTGGGTATTCCAGTTTTCTAGGTTAATATCCAGTTAATAGTGAGTGCATACCATGATTCACCTTTTGAGTCTGGGTTACCTCACTTAGTATGATATTCTCTAGCTCCATCCATTTGCCTAAGAATTTCATGAATTAAGGATACATGTTCTACTATGTTCATAGCAGCCCTATTTATAATTGCCAGATGCTGGAAAGAACCCAGGTATCCCTCAACAGAAGAGTGGATGCAAAAAATGTGGTATATATACACAATGGAGTACTATTCAGCCATCAGAACTTTTTCTTCTCCTTGAAGAGAAGTCAATTCTTGGTGCCACACACAGAAGACCAAAGAAAGGCTAATGAGTTCAGGATGCCTGCAGTTGTGAGCAGTGAGCAGAGACTAAATACTCCATGGCCTTTGGGGCTTGTGAGTCATCTATGAGGAGTGGGAAATGATAGAGAAGTACTTCTGTGTTTTCTAAGAAGCCCCTTAGAACAATCTGACTTTAATATATGTGCATATATATAATTTGATAGGAAAAATAAAGGAATTAGAAAATGGATTCTGGGAGCAGAACTCACAATGCAATGAGCACTTACAGTGGGGAAGGATATTCAGAAGAGAACAGTGGTATACATGCAGTGACTGAAGGACATGCAGACAGACACACCTCTCCTCCCAGTGGTGTACAGATTTCATCACTTCTGGAAGACCCTCTGCAGTCATACTGTACAGCATTGCTTTAAGAATGAGAAGCACATTAAGAGTATGTTTCTAGAGTAGGCAATAAGGGCCGTGATTAGAATGAATGAGATCCAGAGGCCATTCTTATCTCTCTCACATAGATGAGAACTAATTGCACATTTGATTAAAGAGAGGAGAGAGGACGGAGCAGGCAGGAACAGCCAAGAGGCAGGGAACAGGAGCAGCAGAAACAGCTAGGATAGAGTCAGTCCCAGCTTCATATGCACCCAGGAACCGGGCAGCACCACAGCACTCTGTGCCAGGGGAGATTCCATCACCCAGAGGTGCTAAGACAGGCTTGCAGGCCCACAGGAGGGACAAGCACCTGCCAGAGTCAGCAGGACCAACTAACACCAGAGATAACCAAATGGTGAAAGGCAAATGTCAGAACGTTACCAACAGAAATTAGGGCAACATAGCACTATCCAAACCCAATTCTCCCACAACAGCAAATCCTGGATACGCCAACATACTGAAAAAGTAGGATTTGGATTTAAAATCACAGCTCACGATGTTGATAGAGGGCTTCAAGAAGGACATAAATAACTCATTTAAAGAAATACAGGAGAACACAAGTAAACAGGGAGAAGCCCTTAGAGAACTACAGGAAAACACAACAAAACAGGTGAAGGAATTGAACAAAACTATCCAGGATCTTAAAAAAACGGAGATAGAATAAAGAAATCACAAAGGGAAATAACTCTGGATATAGAAAACCTAGGAAAGAAGTCAGGAGTCATGGATACAAATATCGACAACAGAATACAAGAGATAGAAGAGAGAATCTCAGGTGCAGAAGATACCATAGAAAGCATTGACACAAGAGTCAAAGAAAGAAAAGGGGAAATCATTTGAAATGTAAATAAAAAATATATCAATAAAAAAAGAAAGAAAATGAAACATGCAAAAAGCACCTAACACAGAACATCCAGGAAATCCATGACAGAATGAGAAGACCAAACCTAAGGATTATAGGTATAAAAGAGAGTGAAGATTTCCAACTTAAAGGGCCAGTAAATGTCTTCAACAAAATTACAGAAGAAAACTTCCCTAACCTAAAGAAATAGATGCCCATGAGCATACAAGAAGCCTACAGAACTTTAAATAGTTTAGACCAGAAAAGAAATTCCTCGAGCACATAATAATTAAAACATCAAATGTACTAAACAAGGAAAGAACATTAAGAGCAGTATGGGGAAAAGGTCAAGTAACATAGGCAGACCTATCAGAATTACACCAGACTTCCTGGCAGAGACTATGAAAGCCCTAAGATCATAGGCAGATGTCATAAAGACCCTAAGGGAACACAAATGCCAACCCAGACTGCTATATCCAGCAAAACTCTCAATTACCATAGATGGAGAAACCAAGGTATTCCATGACAAAAACAAGTTTACATAATATCTTTCCACAAATCCAGCCCTCCAAAGGATAATGAATGGAAACCACCAACAAAAGGAGGGAAACTATACACTAGAAAAAGCAAGAAATTAATCATCTTTTAACAAATCAAAAAGAAGAGAGCCACACAAACATAACTCCATCTCTAATAAAAAAAGTAAGAGGAAGCAACAGTCACTTCTCCCTAATATCTCTTAATATCAATGGACTCAACTCTCCAATAAAATGACATAGACTAACAGACTGGATAAGGAAGCAGGACCCAACATGCTGCATACAGGAAACTTACCTCAGGTACAAAGACAGATACTACTTCAGAGCAAAAGGCTGGAAAACAATTTTCCAAGCAAATGATCCCAAGAAACGAGCTGGTGTAGCCATTCTAATATCAAATAAAATTGACTTTCAACCTAAAGTAATAAAAAAAGATAATGAAGGACACTTCATACTCATCAAAGGAAAAATCTACAAAGATGAACTCACAATTCTGAACATATGCTTCAAATTCAAGGGCACCCACATTCATAAAAGAAACTTTACAAAAGCTCAAAGCACATATTGCACCACACATAATAATAGTGGGAGACTTCAACACCCCTTTCTCATCAATGGGCAGGTCAGAGAAACACAAACTAAAGAGAGGAACAGGGAAACTAGGAAAAGTTATGACCCAAAGGATTTAACAGGTATTTATAGAACATTTTTATCCTAAAACAAAAGAATATGCCTTCTTTTCAGCACCTCATGATACCTTCTCCAAAATTGACCATATACTCGGTCACAAAAATTCTTGCCAACTGAATCCAAGAATACATCAAAGCAATCATTCACCATGATCAAGTAGGCTTAATTCCAAGGATGCAGGGAAGGTTCAATATACGGAAATTCATCAATGTTATCCACTACATAAACAAAGTCAAAGAAAAAAATCACATGGTCATTTCATTAGATGCTGAAAAAGCATTTGAAAAATTCAGCATCATTTCATGTTAAAGATCTTGGAAAGAACAGGAATTCAAGACCCATACCTAAACATAATAAAAGCAATATACAGCAAACCAATAGCCAACATCAAACTAAATGGAGAGAAACTTGAAGAAAACCCACTTAAATTAGGGACTAGACAAGGCTGCCCTCTCTCTCCATATTTATTCCTTTGTAGTACTTGAAGTTCTAGCTAGAACAATTAGATAACAAAAGAAGGTCAAACGGATACAAATTGGAAAGGAAGAAGTCAAATTATCACTATTTTCAGATGATATGATAGTATACTTAAGCGACCCAAAAACCCCACCAGAGAACTCCTACAGCTGATAACTTCAGCAACGTGGCTGGATATAAAATTAACTTAAGCAAATGAGTAGCCTTCCTATACTCAAAGGATAAAGAGGCTGAGAAAGAAATTAGGGAAATGACACCCTTGACAATAGCCACAAACAATATAAAGTATGTTAGTGTGACTCTAACCAAACATGTGAAAGATCTGTATGACAGGAACTTCAAGTCTTTGAAGAAAGAAATTGAAGACCTCAGAAGATGGAAAATTTTTCCATGCTCTTGGATTGGCAGGATTAATATAGTAAAAGTGGCCATTTTACCAAAAGCAATATACAGATTCAATGCAATCCCCACCAAAATCCCAACTCAGTTCTTCATAGAGTTAGAAAGAGCAATTCTCAAATTCATCTGGAATAACAAAAAACCCAGGATAGCTAAAACTATCCTCAACAGTAAAAGAACTTTTGACAGAATCAGTATCTCCAACCTCGAGCAAAGCTACAGAGTAATAGTGTTAAAAACTGTATGGTGTTATTACAGTGACAGGCAAGTAGATGAATGAAATAGAATTGAAGACCCAGAAATGAACCTTGACACCCATGGTCACTTGATATTTGACAAAAGAGCTACATCCCTCCAGTGGGAAAAAGACAGTCTTTTCAACAAATGGTACTGATTCAACTGGAGGTCAGCATGCAGAAGTATGCAAATCTATCCATTCTTATCTCCTGTACTAAGCTCAACTGTAAGTGGATCAAGGACATCCACATAAAACCAGACACACTAAAACTAATAGAAAAGAAACTGGGGAAGACCCTTGGGCACATGGGCACAGAGGAAAATTTCCTGAAGAGAACACCAATAGCTTATGCTCAAAGATTGAGAATTGACAAATAGGACCTCATAAAATTACTAAGTGTCCTGCAAGGCAAAGGACACTGTCAAAAGGACAAAATGGCAACCAACAAATTGGAAAAAGATCTTTACCAACCCTACATCCTACAGAGGGCTTATATACAAGATATATAAAGAACTCAAGAAGGTATACTCTAGAGAGCCAAGTAACCCTATTAAAAAATGGGATACAGAGATAAACAAAAAATTTTCTCCTGAGGAATATCGAATGGCTGAGAAGCACCTAAAGAAATGTTCAACATCCTTAGTCATCAGGGAAATGAAAATCAAAACAACCCAGAGATTTCACCTCACACCAGTCAGAATGACCAAGATCAAAAACTCAGGAGACAGCAGATGATAGCGAGGATGTAGAGAAAGAGGAACACTCCTCCACTGCTGGTGGGTTTGCAAGCTGGTACAACCACTCTGGAAATCAGACTGGTAGTTCCTCAGAAAACTTGGCGTGATACTACCGGAGGACCCAGCTATACCACTCCTGGGCACATACCCAGAAGATTCCCCACCATGTAATAAGGATACCTGCTCCACTGTGTTTATAGTGGCCCTATTTAAAATAGCCAGAAGCTAAAAAGAACCCACAAGTCCCTCAGTGGAGGAATGGATACAGAAAATGTGGTATATATACATAGTGGAGTACTGTTCAGCCATTAAAAACAATAAATTCATGAAATTCTTAGACAAATGGATGGAACTGGAGAATATCATACTGAGTGAGGTAACCCAATCACAAAAGAACACACATAGTATACACTCACTGATAAGTGGATATTAGCCTAGAAGCTTGGAATAGCCAAGACACAATTCACATATCAAATGATGCCCAAGTAGAAGGAAGGAGAGGCCCCTGGTTCTGTAAAGGCTCAGTGCAGCAGTGTAAGGGAATACCAGGACAGGGAATCGGGAAGGGGTAGATTGGGAAATAGGGGCAGGGAAGAGGGTTTATGGGACTTTTGGGGAAGGGGGATCCAGGAAAGAGGAAATCATTTGAAATATAAATAAAGAATATATCGAATAAAAAATATGAAAAAAGAGAAAGGAAAAAAGAAGAGTGAGGGCTTGAGAAAACTGTGATGTCTTGAGTCTTAGAGAAAAAGACTGTGGCATTCCTCATCTTCCCAACAGCCGCATTCAAGTGAGACTGGGAGAACACAACATCATTGTAGTTGAGGGCTATGAGCAGTTTGTCAATGCTGCCAAGATCATCAGGCACCCCAATGTTAATTTGAGGACCCTAAACAATGACATCATGCTGATCAAGCTCTCTTCCCTTGTGACCCTCAATGTCAGAGTGTCCACTGTGGCTCTGTCCACCTCCTGTGCACCTGCTGGCACACAGTGTCACATCTCTGGCTGGGGCAACACTCTCAGCTGTGGTGTCAATAACCCAGACTTGCTCCAGTTCCTGGATGACCCACTGCTGCCTCAGGCTGACTGTGAAGCCTCCTATCCTAGAAAGATCACTGATAACATGGTCTGTGCTGGCTTCCTAGAGGGAGGCAAGGACTCCTGCCAGGGTGATTCCGGTGGCCCTGTGGTCTGCAATGGGGAGCTCCAGGGCATTGTCTCCTGGGGCTATGGTTGTGCCCTGCCAGATAATACTAGTGTGTACACCAAGATCTGCAACTATGTGGACTAGTTTCAGGCACAATTGCTGCCAACTAGAGATCCTCAATTCCTCTGCAGTAACTATACCAATAAAGTGAAATTGTCTTTATCAAAAAACCAAACAAAGCAAAGCAAAAAACAAAAAACTGCATGGTATTGATACAGGGGCAGGCAGGCAAACCAATGGAATAGAATTGAAGACCCAGAAATGAACCCTCACACCTAAGGTCACTTGATCTTTGGCAAAGGAGCTAAAATCATCCAGTGGAAAAAAGATAGCATTTTCAACAAATGGTGCTTGGTCAACTGGAAGTAAATGCATCATGTAGAAGGATGCAAATTGATCCATTCTTATCTCCCTGTACAAAGTTCAAGTCCAACTGGATCAAGGACCTCCTCATAAAACCAGAAACACTGAGTCTAATAGAAGAAAATTTAGGGAAGAACCTGGAGCACATGGGCACAGGAGAAGTTTTCCTGAATAGAACACCAATAGCTTAGGCTCTAAGATCAATAATTGACAAATGGGACCTCATAAAATTACAAAACTTCTGTAAGGCAAAGGACACTGTCAATAGGACAAAACAGTAACCAACAGATTGGGAAGAGATCCTTACCAATCCTACATCTGATAGAGGGCTAATATCCAATATATACAAAGAACTTAAGAAGTTAGACTCTAGAGAACCAAATAACCCTATTAAAAATGGGGTGCAGAGCTGAACAAAGAATTCTCAACTGAGGAATACCAGATGGCTGAGAAACACCTAAAGAAATGTTCAATATCCTTAGTCATCAGGGAAATGCAAAGCAAAAACAACACTGAGATTCCACCTTGCACCAGTCAGAATGACAAAGATCAAAAACTCAGGAGACAGCAAATGCTGGATAGGATGTGGAGAAAGAGGAATACTCCTCCATTGCTGGTGGGATTACAAGATGGTAAAACCCCTCTGAAAATCAGTCTGGTGGTTCCTCCGAAAACTGGACATAGCACTGCCTGAGGACCCAGCTATACCTTTCCTGGCCATATACCCAGAAGATGCTCCAATATGTAATAAGGACACATGCTGTACGATGTTCATAGCAGCCTTATTTATAATATCCAGAAGCTGGAAAGAACCCAGATGTCCCTCAATAGAAAAATGGATACAGAAAATGTGGTATATTTACACAATGGAATACTACTCAGCTAGTAAAAACAATGAATTCATGAAATTCTTAGGCAAATGGATGGAGCTAAAAACTATCATCCTGAGTGAGGTAATCCAATCACAAAAGAACACGGTATGCAATCACTGATAAGTGGATATTAGCCCAAAAGTTCACAGACCACTTGAAGGTCAAGATGAAGGAAGACCAAAGTGTGGATACTTTGATCCTTATTGGAAATTGTATCAAAACATCCATGGCTCACAGCCAACCAATAGAATGAGCATAGGGTCCCCGGTGGAGCAGCTAGAGAGAGGACCCAAGGAGCTGAAGAGGTTTGCAGCTCCACAGGAGGAACAATAATACCAACCAGTACCTCCAGAGCTCCCCGGGGCTAAACCACCAACCAAAGAGTACACATGCAGGGACCCACGGCTCCAGCAACATATGTAGCAGAAGATGACCATTTCAGACATCAGTGAGAGAAGAGGCCATTGGTCCTATGAATGCTTCATTCCCCAGAACAGGGAAATGCAAGTCGGGAAATTGAGGTGACGGTGAGCAGGGGGAGAGGGAATGGGATGGGGGTTTTCTGTGGGCTAACGTGGAAAGGGGATAACATTTGAAAAGTAAATAAAGCAAATATCTAATAAAAAATTTTAAAAATGAGGGAAGAGAGTTCATTCAAAGAGGAGCTATTTTCTCCCCCTGGTTTGGGCTCAGGTTATTAAATGAGGCCCACTGTTGTCGAGGGCGCCCTGCTCCTGCTCTGGGAAGCGCTCTGGATCACGTTTTCTGTCCTTCCCCAGCCTGACTAAGAAGCTGTGCACAGTTCCAGGCACGTGCCTGGGGGACTCGCTTCAAGCCTCACTCACCTTCTCCTTGGGCTTCCTGCACACATGGAATGCTGTGTGCTTTTAATTAACTCAGAACTGATGTAGGTGCAGCTCCGTATTTGTGAAGATTCGGATGGCTCTTTCTGCTCCTGTGTGTCTAAAAAAAGCTTGAAAGAAGGCTGGGTAAAAAGGGAAAACGCTAAAGACTGCTCAGTTTAAAACTGAAACAGTTATTATAGGTAGTATTGACTGGAAGAAGAGCTACAATAAGAAGTCAATTGTTTCTGCCTGTTTTCTCCTTCAGTTCCTAAACCACGCCCCCATTTTCTGCTTTCCTGCCTTGGGGCCTCCGGACTTGAAACCTCATTGGCTACTTCTTTCTGGTCTAGGCTTAAATTTGGAGGGGGAAGGAAGGCATATAGCTGTAGCTGAGTTCTCTGGTCTTGCTCTGTTTTCCTTTTGTTGCTGTCGTTGTTTTGTTTGTTGTTTTTGGGTTTTTGGTTTGTTTTGTTTTCTCCTCCCAAGCTTGCTCTGGGCTGTAGTAACAAGGTTCCTTCCCTCTACACCTTTACAACCCAAGGGTGATGCTTTAGTCATTTTCCAAATAGAACAAGAGGAAAGGCAGAAAGGAAACTCATCTTCTGTAGGCTAAAGGCCAAACAGCACAGTACTGGCTCTGGGACGGGGCCTCATATCCTGATGATGTCATGAAAGAAGGCAGGATCATATCACAAAGGTGACATAGAGTCATGAGAACAAATTCAAGCCTCATGGGAACTACCTTAATTCCATCTGAAAGCACACCAGACTTCCAACAGAGGGGACATAGAAACCACATCCAAATCAGATGGCAAGAGAGAATAACGGATAGTCACCATACTTGTTTTTTTCCATTAAGCACATTCAACATCCACTGGAATTGCTTAAGGAAACTTCCTTCAGTTAAATATTGTATGCCATGTATATTATGCCAAGACCCTAACAGAGTGTGTGTGTGTGTGTGTGTGTGTGTGTGTGTGTAGTCTAGATCAGGAATCTCCCTCTGACACCTCCCACATTATGATTTGCTACGGGATCTTTCTCTGAACATGCAGCTTATCCTAGAGCAGCCGTGCAGTGACTGCCAAGGATCACCTTATCTGTGCCCAGTCCACCGCCACCACTGGGTCCACAGGTAAGTTCCACCAAGCCAGGCTTTTCAAGGCTTAATGATGTGCAGCAAACTTCACTCAATGAGCCGGTGTCCCAGGCCCCAGAGTCTGTTTTCTAGCTATGTCCTCTACTGTCACCTTAGCTCTACTCTGAGGGAAACAACATTGCTGACTTAATCATCCTGCTCCCAGTGTTTGCAACACAGCCAAGAGTATCAATGGCATTTTCAGTAAACTGGACAAAAAAAATAGTGGGTCAATTAGTGGATTTCTATGTAATGCTTTGGTTTAGGGGAAAGCTGAAGGGTTTTTGTTTGTTTGCTTGTTTGTTGTTTTGATCTTTAACACATAAGATCAAGAAACATAAATGATCAGTTTTTACAACATGGAATAAGAACAATTATTACTCCTTATTATTTGCAATCCAACCATTATTTAGAGACTATGTCCTACCCTACAGGAAGCCAAGATAGTGGGCGCTAAGCCAGCCTCTTCAGAAGCTGTCTCATCAGTAGGCACTGGAGGAAACCATGATAGGTTTGGACACCAAGTCTAACATTATATATGATTTTTGTCATTAACAGTGTGTTAATTAAAATAAGGGTGTGCTTCCCAGTTGGTAGTGTTACTTGGGGAGGTCAGGGAACTTTTAGGACGAAAAGCCTTGCTGGAGGAACTATGTCACTGAGGGTGGGATTCAGACTTTATAGCACGGTCCCACTCCAGCTTCCCCTCTCTGCTTCCCAGATATGCATGGCAATGTGATCCAAACAGCCTCCTGTTGCGGCCACTATACCTCCTTCCCATTATGGACTTTTCTATTGAAGCTATAAGCCAAAATAAATGCTTTCTTCTATAAATTGTTTCTGGTCATAGTGTTCTATCATAACCACATAAAGCAGCATGTTAAATTTCCTGAGTATTGGGTACGGAAGAGGCAGCTAAATGGTTAAGAGCTGCACTTTCAGAGGACCAATGTTCAATTTCTAGCACTTACATGGCCACTCCGAACTATCTGCAGCTCCAGTTCTAGAGGATCCGCTGTCCTCTTCTGGTCACCATTGGCATCAGCCATGCATGTGTACACAGATACACATGCATGCAACCCAACCATACCCATTAAAGATAGTAACAATTTTAGTGATTTACAGGGTCCTAAATGATGAGGACCCTGATCAATTCATATAACAAAAACTCTAAATCATTATGTCACCTATAAACCTTTTCTTTGTCCCTTTTAACCCTTTCTTCCCCTGACCCAAGACAACAAGATATTACTCCAGGCAATATTTTCACAGTAGTCCACCAGAAAACAATAAAGATGGGTGTTTTTATTTGCTTTCTGTTATTCTTGGGTTTTGTTGTATTTTTTCTTTTCTTTCTTTCTCTCTTTTTTTCTTTCTTGTTTCTTTCCTTGTTTCTCCCCACTCCTCTCTAATTCAATGGCTTAGCTACAAAATAGGCTGGGGAAGTGTCCTGCTAGTGTTCATAGCTTCTATAATGCAAGACACTATTTACTTGTGTTGTAAACTCTGTCACAAATTATGACATAAAGGGTGGGGTACTGGGAAGATCATTTAATCATGGGGATGGATTCTATATCACGATTAGTGACCTTATGGGACACAGGACTGTATTCTGCCTCTGAGGTATATACCATGCAAATATATAACAAGTTACTCTCACCAAGCCTTGCATCTGTCAAGACCTTCAGTTTGGGCTTTTGTAAGTGTGAACTATGTTTGTTGTTTAAGTCAGCCAGTCTATGGTATTTTGCTATAGGAGCCAAAAGTAACAAAGATAACCAATAAGGAAGGAGGAATGCAAGATAGGCTGTTGAATTATTGGCAACAAAGTCAGCAACACAAGGAAAAAGAGGGGAGAGGAAAAGATGTCAGCCTCCCACACAAATTCTCAGGTGAGAAAGACTTGCTGTATGCTGAAGAGCATTTTCATGGGGCCTGATTTATCTCAGCAGAAAATCTCTAGGGGCAGGAGCTAGGGTGACTTCTGACAGCCAGGTCTGTAAGAGGGGCGTAGTGATACTGACAGCTGTCTTGGAGGGAAATACAGATAACATGTGAATATGTATGAGACTTGCAGATGGAAGCTGTCTCTAACATTAACAATGAACACACACCTTGTTTTTGACACTGCTCTTGCCTTGCTGTTGGTAGAGTTTTCATGGTGTACTAAATTCACTTCCGTCTTATAATAATGACATTTGACATGACAACAAAGTTAATGTCAGCAATTCTGCCGTCTTCTCATGGCAAAGCACTGCTTAAGCAATAAAGTTATTTTCAGGTTAAATCTTATGGTACGGTCTCATTTTGTATGCCCATGTGTAATTTTATGACAAAATGTATCTTTAGGTAAGGAACTATCCTTCTTTGATGAAAGGATGAACATTGTTTTAACTTGTTTGGATAAAGAATGAAACCAGTCAGTATTTCACATCTGGCATATCACATGTTGGTGTTTACTGTGCACAACCATGAAATTTCATGGGTCCTCAAAACATCTCCGAACCCCCCTCCGACCTCGCCTTTCTAAATGTTAGAATAACAGACATGTGCCAGTGTGCTCGACTGTGTTGTGCACTTCAAATACACATGAAAAATGCTTGTGACAAATCTGGGACATGGACTCAGGCCCCCATGGACACCCTTTTGAGACTGTCTCCTATTTGGATGCTGATGCCATTGCATCCTGGTAGATGATGGAAAAATAAAAAGAAATTCAGACACTAAGGATGTGAAGACCCTGAGGAGTCAGAGGTGCAGACATTAAATATAAGCACAAGTCACATTGATTCAAGCTCTCAGCTTATGTATGTCCAA
Organism: Apodemus sylvaticus; assembly: GCF_947179515.1. Classification (NCBI taxonomy): domain Eukaryota; kingdom Metazoa; phylum Chordata; class Mammalia; order Rodentia; family Muridae; genus Apodemus; species Apodemus sylvaticus. Next base: position 1,184,881 of record NW_026263217.1, read on the forward strand.
GCTCCTTCTCAGAGTGATTGGGTCCTAGGAATCTACCTGCACACATGGATGAACTCACCTAATGATATAACTACATAAAGGATAAGCATGCAACTGTAAAATGGCTGGAGCTGGAGAGACAGTTCAGCGGGAGGAGGCACTTACAACTTGAGTTCCATCTCTGTGTTCACAAGGTGGCATGAAAAACTTCCTGAGAATTGTCCTAAGATATCACCATGTATACTGGGACGCACATACCTGCCCATATAATACACTATAAACAAAGAAATGTTCATATATGTATATATGTATATGTGTATATATGTATATGTGTATACATGTATATGTGTATATATGTATATGTGTATGTATATGTGTATATATATATATATATATATATATATATATATATATATGGATGATATATGATAGAGGTAAATTTTTTTTAATTTTTTTATTTATTTTCTATATTTTTTGTTTACATTCTAAAAGCCTTCCCCTTTCCCAGTCCCCCACCCCATATGTCCCATAAGTCCTCTTCTCTCCATCCATTCTCCTATCTTTCCCCCTTCCTTTTCTCTGTCCTGGTACTCCCCTACAATGCTGGATCAAGCCTTTCCAGGATTAGGGCCCTCTTCTTCCTTCTTCATGGGAATCATTTGATATGCTAAATGTATCTTCAGTATTCAGAGCTTCAGGGCTAATTAATAGAGGTAAAAATTTAAAAGACAGAAGTTTGATGCATTAAAATAAAATTCTCTCTGAGATCTAAGGTAAAAGGAGTTTGCATAGAGCTTTAGCTATATTCACTGGTCTTTCAGAATATTCCTGAAATAGAAAATATTATTTGCCTCAAGATAGGGGTTGTGGAACATATTCTGCAATATCCTTTTGTGAGTTTGGTTTTTGAACTATACAAATATACTTTCTATTTTTAAAGACATCATTCTATTTTATATAACGTTTATGCAAGCATGTGTGTGTGTGAGTGTGTGTGTGTGTGTATGTGTATAACTGAGTATGGATACTCATACTCATTAGAGGGAATTCGATTCCTTGGAGTTGGAGTTATCGGCAGTTTTGAGCTGCCACACGGGGTGATGGGAACTGAACTTGAATCCTCGGCAAGGGTAGTATGATGGCTGAACGATTTCTCCAGTTTCATTTCCTAATTTAAATAATTAACTAAAATTCTGGGTAGATATAAGAAAAAGTGGGGCAAAGTAGTCTGGGCTGACCTCAGATGGAAATGTCACGGCCAAGTCAATATCCTCCATTATACAAATGCAGGAAATAAAACTAGGCTTGCTGAATTGTGACCAACACCTACGTTCTCAAAGCTGTGAGGGTCAGTAACTGAGACTATTTGACTCACTAGAAATGCTCATTCACATTCCTTTCTAACAATCAGGGATATTCTTTTTTTTCATTTTAATATTTTTATTTTCTATATACTTTCTTTACATTCCAAATGATTTCCCCTTTCCCAGATTCCCCCTCCCCATATGTCCCATAAACCAAGGGATATTCTTAAGAGTTATCCTTAATTTAATTTCTTGGGACCCTTCATGGGGATTCTGCCTTATCAAATGGTGATAAGAATATATAAGCCTGCTTGCTTGTCCCAAGGGTGAATCCAAAAGTGGGCAAGTCAAATAAGAAGGCTTAAAAAGATCTCTCAGCTACGTGCCTCTCTAGACTGCAAAAGTACATATTTGTTGTTTTTAAAAAAAATCTTGAGAAATAAATACAACTCCCTAGTGTTTTCGGTAGAGAATCACTTTATCTACCATAGACACCAGCTCCCTGACCTCACCCACCCCCACCCCCACTGCAACATGACTGCTATTTCTCTTGGCTGCCATTCTTCTCAGTTGGCTATTGATTCCTTCAAAAGGCAGTGAGTTTTAAGTTGGGGATGTGGCTCAGTCATAGAACACTTGTCTAGCATAGGCAAGGCCCTAGGTGAAAAAAAAAGGGGGGGTTGATGATTTTTAAATCTCCCGTCTAAAAGGAACCGTCTAGAGAAATGTCTGAGCCCAACTGGTGGCTTGCGTACATCCATCCCTCAAGAAAGTCAGCAGAGAACTTACTGCTTTTGAGGAGCTAGCTGGTGCAGGGACTGGGGAGTCAAGGCCCACAAGTAGGGTAGCCTCCCTATTGACCTGTTCAACCCTACCCCACACAGAGCAAGAGCCTAAAGTAGGTACAAAAATGACTCAATTTTAAACAGAGACAAATAAAGGAGAAATCACCATGGTGAGGAGCCAGCCGAAAATTCTGGCAGATGATGAAGTCTCAGAAGAAATGTCTCCAGCACCATGTGCCATTCTGGCTTAGTACGGCAACTGACATAGCAGCTCCCAAGCAGAAATGTGGGCATCATTGCCAAAGGGCTGTGCTGTCTTTGTCAGAACAAAGTAAGGAAGTGTGGGGTGTCTCCATGGAGTCCCTTCCTACCTTGACAGACTCTCAAGCTGGGTCAGGCATTGGGCTGCCTCATAAAGCTGGGGAGGATGCAGGCGATTAGAACCTCTGGGTCCATCTGTGTGAGGATTCAAGTGTCTCTGTTCAGACCAGATGACAAGAAGGAGGGAGAGGTGGCTCTTAAAGCTGAAGATTTGACCTCCAGTGTGAAGATGACTTGTCTTCAATAATGGTGCTTCTGCTAGACAGACTTTGGATGGGAAGGTTGCCAGCCTGGCATAGAAGGAAGCCAGTCTTCTTCACTGTCAGTTTCCCTTCAAGCTGCTGTCTCTTTACCCTTCCTCTGGATGTGGTATGTCCTTGTCTGTCTCTCTCAGACAGAGAAGAATCATTATCTCTTTCATTATCTGACTCTTCCCTTCACTTCCGTTCACTTTCCTCTCTCCCCTCCTTTTTTCTTCTAACCAAAAGACAGAAGACAAGAGCTACACAACAACCTCTCCCTACTGCATAAATGCATAGAAAATCCTATGCTAATTACTTGCCATAGGTTGCTGTCTGCCACAGAGAGAGTTATAAAGAATAGATTATTTGGCACCGAAAATGGAAGCTACAAAGTCCTTGGACATGGCCACAACAACTGGCAAGGCCATTTGTGCTGTGTCACAGGATGACAGAAGGCAAGTGCATATATAAGAGACAGAGAGCAAAAGCAAGCAAGAAGACCAAGAGGACAGGAAGGACAAGAATCCATCCCACTTGGAAGATAACAGCATCAAACCACACCTAAGGGACAGACCATCACTCTTTCAGAGGCCTACCTCCCAGTACTGTCATTACAGTAATAAAACATCAATATGAGTTTAAGAGGACATTCAATCTGTATTTCTTATGAAACCATAGAATGGGTATAAGATGTGAGTCCTACACTTTAAAACATTGGTTCTCAACATTCCTAATACTGCAACCTTTAATATAGTTAGTTCCTCATGTTGTGGTGACCCCAAACATGAAATTATTTTGTTGTTACTTAATAACTAATTTTACTACTATTATGAATAATAATGTAAATACCTAATGTGGCTGATATCTGATATGTGGCTCCTGTGAAAGGGTCATTTAATTCGCAAAGGGATCATGTCCCACAGGTTAAGAAATACTGCTTTAGAAGCTTGTAAGATAAAGCTTACCATGGTTTATGTAACTATGTAAAGGGTCAGGACTGCGCATCTCAAGGATAGTGGAGTGGCCTTACCTGCTGGCCCCAAAACTGCTTTGCATGAAGACTCTATCAATGCTCTCTGAAAGCCTGGACCCAGGGGTAGAAGGTCTGCCACTAATGAGATCAGAGAGGTCATGTGACCATGGAAGTGTTCCTCACCTCCCAATCATGTAGAGTGGATCCTGCCTAGAGTCAGATGGCAGGAATCTCACTGTTCGGCATTGTCAAAGCAAGTTTCAGCTGTCATCTGAACATAAATCTAGAATTACCCAAAGAGGGAACCTCAGCTCAATAATTGCCATGATCAGATTGCCCTTTGGGCATGTCTGTGCAGCATTTCCTTAATTGCTAATCGATTAAGAATGCCCCTTCAGCTTGGATGGTACTGTCACCCCTAAGCAGGTGGGCCTGGGTTGTATAGAAATAAAAGCTGAGCAAGCCATGGGAGAAAGCCAGTGAGCAGTATTCTTTCTCAGCCTCTGTTCCAATTCTTGCCTCCAGGTTCCTGCTAAATCAGGGAATAACCCTAATCCCCAAGCTCAATTTGTCAGTGCTTTTATCACAGCAACAAAAGCAAACTAGAATATAAATATTTTTTAAGGGGAAAAAGCCTTTATTTTAGTATTTTTACTGTATTATATTTTTATTTTTTAAGAATTTCATATATGTAGTAAATAGTATATAGTGAATAGTGTATAGTGTATAATATATAATATATACATTGATGGTGTCCCCTTTCTAACTTCATGTCTTTTTTTCTTTTTTATATTTAAAAGGAAATTCAAGGTGCAATTAAGTATCTAAATTTTTTTTACAAACAGGGTGAGTAACTATGTTTTTCTTTTTTAACACAGGTTAATTTGTTTGGGACTTGATATTATTAAACAGTGTAAGTTTAAATTGAAAATTGTGAGGCAAAAGTAAATAAAATCAAATGGGAGTTTAATTGTTTAAAATGATGAGTATAATATCCTTTCAAAATAAACCCACTGCATCTAGTTAGTGTTGCCTGTATGCCTATGGATATGTGACCATCCACCCAAGCACCAGCAACTTACAAGGAGCTACAGCCCTAAAGAAAAATAACTTTCCCTCTCCCAACAAGACATCACCTGCCAATAGATCCTCAGGGGAGTTAGGCCTCAAGAGCACCTTTTGTCTCTAAGCTTAGAATGTTGACTGGGTGGGTCTTGTGTAGGTCTTGTGTAGACAACCATGGCTGCTTCGAGATCGTGGTGGCAGCAGACATGTGTGGAAGACAAAGAATCACAGCTATCTTTCCCAGTCTCTGGGTTTTAAAGTCTTCTAAGATGTTCCCTTGGGTGGAAGCAGGTAATGGTGGTGACACAGATGTTCATTTAGAATTGAGACTTCAGACGTCATTCTTGCTCAAGCACCACAGTGGCATCTCACACACTTGCTCTGTTTCTTGGCCTATAACATTAAGGTGTAGTGGCTTTGAAGACTTTCTAGCCCCACACTCTAGGATTCAGCAGCTTTGAACTATTACACATTTGTGAGATGTGATTGTCTTGTTACTGCCTGTAGCAATAAAGGTTTCAGTGAGACAGTGAATCTGAACTTGGTCTTAAAGGAAGAGGGGGTCTTGAGCTAATGGGATAGTACAGGAAGGACACACACACAGAGAAATATGGGACCATATGATTAGAGCCGAGCTGCTAAGATCAGCCCTGCTTAGAGCTCATATGTGATATCCTCCAGGGCTCAGGAGCATACTAGCTTCCTCCAAACGTCTTAGGGATCTTGTGACTAGAACAAGGTTGTCTGTCTGTGGAGCTAAGCAAAGATAACCCCTCTAGAAAGCAATCTGAGATGACACCAGGAGACTTGGTTTATGGTGCTTGTGATTTACTCTCACATTAACCACTCATCTGACTACCCCAGGGGCTCTTCTTTCTAGGGGAAGGAAGCCCAGGAGAGTGGGATGTGGCATAAATTGATACTTGACAAAATTCAGTTTTCAAGTTCTTGGCATGTGCTGTTTCAAGTTCTTTTACACCTTGAAAATGTTACAGAAGTCATAGAGTGCATAGCCAACATTGTACCAGGAGGTTCCTCTGTGAGAAGCTGTCCTTGGCAAGGGAGTTAGCCACTTTAATTACTACTCACAGACACTCCTTTGAATGGTTCCTGAATGCTCCAGCTATTATTATTCTGGTTGCTTCTAAAATAAAGACTACAAAGACTCCTATCTTATTTTCATGAAGTCAGTTTTTCTAAAGAAAATTACAGAGCTGAGAAGGAGAGAAATACTATTTTCCAGATGAGCTCAGAGTATACTTGATGGTCAGGAGCAGGGGCTGTGTTTGGATGAGCCAGGTATAATTTATGGGGTTACCAGCCAGCTTCTATCAACATCCATGGAGTTCACTGTCATCTCTGTGGAGGAAGTGGCCCAATTATCATTCTTCCCAAGATATCTTAAGTGACCTCCTGAACTTGGGCTGTTCTGAGTTGCCACTAGTACTGTTTTTCTATGTCGTTCTGCTTTCTGTTGCTACAACAAAATATCAGAGGTTCCACAGTGTGTTAAAAACAAAAAAGAAGTCTAGAGCAGATGAGTTGGCTCAGTGAGTCAAGGCCCTTGTTCTGCAAACATGTAGCCTGAGTTTGATTTCTGGGGCTTATATCACTTTAGAAGGAGGTGAAAAAGTTCCAAAACATTGTCCCTTACAACATGCACTATGTACCAATAATAATGATAATAACACAAACAGTTCATGTAGATAATAGTTTTGAAGGCTGCAAGGCTGAACTTAGGTGGTCTCATCTGTTCAACCTCTGGTGATGGGCCCCTAGGTTTGTTTACATTTTGATACATGGCACTGTGGTAGAAATATATTTCAGAAGGAAAATCAGAGACAGAAATTCAAAAGTAGGGCTTGCTCCTTCATAACTATTCCCATTTGAGGGAATTAAGTTCCATGAGAACATGTTTATCCCTTCCAAGCGTAGTGCCCCCCCTTTCCACTAGGTTTCACTTCTTAATGGCCACACCACCTCCTATCATACGAGTGCCGAAGCCACTAGCATGCAAACCTCTGGAGATACTTGGCATCCAGACCATTGCAATTGGCGGTTACTTTCTAGTACACATAGGTTCCATCAGCTGGAGAGGAGAGAGGCAAGACCTGATGGGATTTGGTTCATTTAGAACACTTTGCTTGATCTCAGCCTCCGACTGAGTCTGGCTATGGGCAAAGGTGGCCACCAACCAGGTGACCACGCCACAGAGCATGTTGAAGGTCTGTTGCCAAAGCACCATGTAGGGAAGGGCACATTTCCATGACACCTGGCTATACCAGGACAAAAGGCCTATCAAGAGAAGTTTCTGGGTTAGGGCGGTTGGTTCAGGGGAAGAATAAATACCAGCTGCACGGCCCCCTCTCCTGGGAATATTAGCTTGTGATGAGTCCTTAATGTCATCCTCATTTAGAAGCAGCTTAGAAAATGTTTTCTTTTTTAAAGTTTGTGAAATTTAAAAGAACACATGACAGTGAAGAAAGAATCTGAATCCCAGGAACACCAAAATCAGGGCCAAGAAAAGCAAGGGTAAAAGGGTGTGGCCCCCACAGAACCCCTTTAGGTCAGTGTCCATATAGCCGGCCATGTGGAATGCTTGTTCTCTGAGCTCCACTATAATTCCCAGGTCATATTCCAGGGTGTCTCATGAGGACAGCCATGGAGGATGGTAGTGGCTGTGAATCTGTCTCCCTGTGATAGGCTCCTTGGTGTCTTCTTAGTCAGTTCATTGTTAGCACGTTTGTGATTCTGCGGATGTAACTAAAACAAATCTGTGGAGAGTGAGAGCTCTTTTCTGATGCCACATCTAGAGCCAGAGTAAGTGATGAATGCTGGGCTGCCCCTCAGGTTAGAGCTGCCATCTGAATCACCCAGTGGCTTCAGTTAGTATCCCTGTGGGGAGTCACTGACTGCCACCAAGGACTCAGTCAGTCAGTGCCAGGAGACCTGTGCTAGAAATGCAGAAGGACAGGGCTGGTTGGGGAAAGCAGGTCCCCGAAGTAGGAAGGAAACTACTGATAAGGCAAGGAATGTAGGGTCGGGGGCACCTGGAATCTGGACAGCTGTAGCAGAATGCTGATACTGTGGAGGAGGAGGAAGCTCTGGCACCAGACTCACCCAGCCTACAGTTTTGCCCTAAGCCAGGCCTGTGTCAAATTTCAAAAAGGAGCCTGTCAGCATATTAGAGAAGGACTGTGTGATACTTGCTGGCCTTCGGAGGCCCAGGTAGATGGGGCCTGAACCTTCCCCCTTCCTGTTACTTGCCATCAGCTGTGAGCATGATGACAGTTTCACATGCCCTCATGGAAGGGTGTGGTAAGCTAAGGCAGAGCTGTAGGTAGGGCAACTTTATTTATTTTTTTTAGGCAAATGATGTAATTGCCTTCTTTTTTATTAGTTAATTTATTTACATTTCAAAAGGTATCCCCCTTCCCTGTTTCCCCTCTACAAATCCCCTATCCCTCCCCCCCCTGCCTCTATGAGGGTGTTCCTCAACCTGCCCACCCACTCCTGCCTCAGAGTGCTAGCATTCCCCTATGCTATTCTTTACTACCCAGCCTAACATTTCTTATTTCTCTTAAGAGAAATTAAATCTTTCTTAGAAATGGGTTGAAATTTTCCCACAAAATAGCAAATATAAGGAGATATCTTTCAAAATGAGCAAAGATGCTTTGCACATTGAATAATAATATGAGAAAGCATGCTACATGCAAACGGAACAGTAATCCATCTCTTCACTCTCTTATGATTGGGAAAGAGGATATACTATGTACAGAATACACACACACACACACACAGAGACACACGCGCACGCACGCATGCACGCATGCAGAATACCATCTACAGATACTAATCCCAGACACTATGTCTGGTAAACATATACATTCCCCTGTGTATCGAACTTTCACAAGACCAAGGGCCTTTCCTCCCATTGATAAAAGATAAAACCATTTTCTGCTACACATGCTGCTGGAGCCATGGGTTTCCGCATGTGTACTCTGGTTGGTGATTTAGTCCCTGGGAGTCTTGGGGGGGTCTGGTTGGTTGATATTGTTGATCTCCCCATGGGGTTGCAAACCCCTTCAGCCCTAACTTCTTCATTGGGATCTCTGCACCACGTCCTATGGTTGGCTGCATGCATCCACATCTATATTGGTCAGGCTCTTGCAGAACCTCTTAGGAGACAGCAATACCAACGTCCTGTCAGCAAGTGCTTCTTGGAATCAGCAATAATGTCTGGGATTGGTATTTGCAGATATGATTCTGCATATATATACATACACACACACACACACACACACACACACACACACACATACACGCCTGCGTGCGCGCGTGCGCGTGTGTGTGTGTATGTGTCTGTGTGTGTGTATGTGTGTATTTTGTACATAGTATATCCTCTTTCCCACTCATAAGAGAGTGAAGAGATGGTTTACTGTTACATATGCATGTAGTATGCATTATATTATTTTTCAAAGTTCAAAGCATCTTTGCTCATTTTGAAAGATATCTCCTTATATTTATTTTGTGGAAAAATTTCAATCCATTTTTAAGAAAGATTTAATTTCTCTTAAGAGAAATAAGTATTAGGCTGGGTGGTAAACACTTTCCTATACACAAATCTTGACATATACAATGAAACCATGCATAAAAAAGAAACAGACCCCCAAAATATATATAATCATTATGGAACATATGCATATAGTTCATTGCTAATTATCTATTTGCGTACTTTTTAATGTTTATCACTTTCACAATTTCTGATATTAACTATCTTATTTGATTCTTTTTTAATTAGATATTTTCTTTATTTACATTTCAAATGTTATTCCTTTTCCTGTTTTCCCCTCCGAAAACACCCTATCCCATCCCCCGCTACTCCTGCTCACCAACCCATCCACTCCTGCTTCTCTGTCTTGGCATTCCCTTATACTGGTGCCTCGAGCCTTCTCAGGACCAAGGACCTCTCCTCCCTTTAATGTCCAACAAGGCCATCCTCTGCTACATAAGCAGTTGGAGCCATGGATCCCTCCATGTGTACTCTTTGGTTGGTGGTTTAGTGGTAGGGCAACTTTATGGAAAGACAGTTTCAGATGTGATACCTTCTTGGTAAAAACTTCAGTAGATGATCCTTTAGGACTTGCTCAAACCCCAAAGAGCCTTCTTGCATAGATTATTATTTACTTCATGATCTTCTTATTCAACCCTATTTAAAAAAGGAAGAGAGGAAACCATCTGTCAATGCCTGACACACACCCCACACACCCTCAAGTCAAGAAGCAGATTTTTTGTGCCTTCTTATTCTCTACAGTAGAACCTCCAGTCTCCCTGCTGGGGCTCTCCCTAACTCTACTCACTCTTAAAGACTTTCACTCCAGGAAGGCTCCAGAAGCTAAAACAAAACAGAAATAACCCCACACAAAGTATGGAGTGGCCTACTTGAGCTTGGAGCCTAATGATCTCAATTCTCCCCTGTCTGCCTGCCTGCATGTATGCAGCTTTCTCCTATGAGAAATGAATAACATATATAATGAAGTAAAATGAGATTTAAAAAAATAGCATGACAGATTCACCAGGGTAACCTATTATGATTAAAAAAAAAAAACAATCAAACATTGTGTGTGTGTGTGTGGTGTATAAATTTTGCTCGATATAAGTGCACTCATTTATGGAATAGCATGTGATGTTTTAGTACAGATAAGGGTTATATATGGTAAACATATTATCCTAGTTTGGGTTTTATTGCTGTGAATAGATACCATAACCAAAGCAGTTCTTAGAAAGGCAAACATTTAATTGAGATTGGCTTACAGTTTCAGAGTTTCAGTTCATTGTCATCATGAGAGGAAGCATGGCAAATTGTGGGCAGACATGGTGTTGGAGAACAATCTGAGAGTTCTACAGCTTGATCTGAAGGCAGACAGAAGATTGTCTTCCACAGGCAGCCAAGAGAGTCTCTTCCAGACTAACCAGACTTGAGAATACATATGAGACCTAAAATCTCTGCCTCTGCAGTGACACTTCCTTCTAACAAGGGTACACTTTCGCCAATAAAGCCACACATCTTAATGGTGCTACTTCTGCGGGCCAATAATATTCAAACCACTACATGTATCTCTCTCTCCCTTATACCCATCTCTTTGTGGAAAAAAAAAACAAAAACCAAAAAACTATTCTCAGCCAGATTTTTCGGTGCAAACTTGGGAGATTAATGAGGGAGAATTAAAAGTTCTAAACTACAATGGGTGACTCAATGGGTACAAGTATTAAGATAAAGACTAAAAGGAGAGTAAAGTGTGTGGTTCAACAGTAGAGTACTTGCTTAGGATGTATGAGGCACTGGGATCAATCATTAACACTACACATATACATATTCTGCTTACTTCTTGAATATAAGCAATACCTCGTGCTTACCTACTGGCACCTTATGGTGTAATAGAGCACTAGGATTTGTTTCTTCTATTCAGCTACAACTCCATAGTCATTAGTCAGTCTTTCCTATGCTTCTATCCCTGTTACTGGCCCCTGACAACTGTTCAGTCTCAACTTCTAGAAGGTCAGTGATGTCGGTAGACTCCACACAGAAGTAAATTTATGCTGAATTGTCTTTCTTACTTCACTTAAGAGAATAAAGTTTGATTTTGCTATTCTAAATTATTTAGAATACAACTGTTAAAGATCACTAACCATCACAAACCCCTTACAAATAGTTGATGATTCCAGTCTCAGACAGATCTGTCTTCAATTCACCAATAAGGTCTGCTACAACCATATTGTTCCTTCGGTTCAAGTCAAGATGACCCCTGGAATATTTAAAACAGTATACAGTTAGTCCAATGTGAAAGTCTAAAATACAATAACTGCCAGGTATTATAATTATATACCCCTTTAAATACAGCACTTGGGATACAGAGGCACGTGGATCTCTGTGAGTTTCAGGTCCATTTGATCAAGTTTCTCTGGAACACACTTGCAAGGCTGAGATGTAAAGCATTTCCACATCGTTTTAATAAGTGCCTTTCCAGTCCTGTGTTTAGAGGTGAGGTCACCATCTTTGCTCCTGTGACTGAGCAGACAGATGCAGCCAGGTGCTCAGGAAACACCAGACTGTAAGATCCGCTTGGGACACTGTGTTCCAGGGCACCACCTGCACCCAGGAGCTCGGCAGCCCACCACAGCCCTCTGTGCACCTAGTCTGCCAGGGGACATCTGCCCTGGAGGGAGTACCTCGTTAAGAAGTGAGGCCACCATCTTCATTCCTGCAACTGAGCAGGCTGTTATAGCCAGGAAAGCAGAGAACAAGCAGAAAGTAAGATCATTTGGGACTTGGTCTGCCAGGGACCCACCTGCACCCAAGGGGTAGTGAGATAGGCTAGCAGGCACACAGGAGGGACAAGCATCAGCCAGTGACAGCAGGACCAACTAACAGCAGAGATAACATGATGGTAAAATGTTGTATTTCATAGCTGCCTGCAGCTATTGCCAACTGGGTTGCTGTAACAGAAGCTGAGGGATGGATGATGAAGGGGCGAAAAGAAAGGAGGGCCAGGACAATGTTTCACTGGTCAAGGCCAAAACTTTAATGGCAGTCCGACCTTTTAACAGTTTGGGCAAACCTTTCCCCCCCAGACTCCAGGTTGAGTTCCGGTTGGAAGTAGTCTAGCTTCTCCTGGAGGTTCTTGTCTCAACTGCTCCAGCAGCTGGGTGGGTCACCTGCTTAATTCAGGAATTCCTAGATCTGGAGGAACAATGAGCTTAACCTGCACTGAGCTTCTCCACCCTAGGATAAAAATTCCTGCTTTAACCTACTTCTCTATTATGCCTTAAAGGCAGATTCCTGCCTGAAGCCAGGGATTGTCCTTGACCATTGTCAAAGCATGTGCTAGACTGCCCCAATATGGCTCTGTACCATAAAATGCAAACATAGGAACGTTACTAACAGAAATCAAAGCAATATGGCACCATCGGAACCCAACTCTCCCACAACAGTAAGTCCTGGATAGCCCAACACACCAGAAAAGCAAGATGTGGATTTAAAATCACAGCTCATGATGCTGTTAGAAGGCTTGAAGAAGAACATAAATCACTCTTTAAAGAAATACAGGAGAACACAAGTAGAAACAATAAATAAATCACAAAGAGAAACAACTCTGGATGTAGAAAACCTAGGAAAAAAGTCAGGAGTCATGGATCCAAGCATCAACAACAGAATACAAGAGATAGACGAGAGAATCTCAGATGCAGAAGATACCATAGAAAGCATTGACACAACAATCAAAGAAAATGTAAAATGCAAAAAGCTCCTGACAAAAAACCTCCAGGAAATCCAAGACAAAATGAGAAGACCAAACCTAAGGATTATAGGTATAGAAGAGAGTGAAGATTTCCAACTTAAAGGGCCAGTAAATGCATTCAACAAAATTATAGAAGCAAACTTCCATAACCCAAAGAAAGAGATATCCATGAGCATACAAGAAGCCTACAGAACTCCAAATAGATTTGACCAGAAAAGAAATTCCTCCCAGCACATAATAATTAAAATGCTAAATGTACTAAGCAAAGAATGAATATTAAAAGCAGTAAAAGAAAAAGGTTAAGTAACTTATAAAGGTAGTCCTATCAGAATTACACCAGACTTCTCTGCAGAGACTATGAAAGCCAGAAGAGCCTGGGCAGATGTCATGCAGACCCTAAGGAACACAAATGCCAACCCAGACTGCTATATCCAGCAAATCTCTCAATTACCATAGATGTAAAAAGCAAGATATTCCATTTCAAAAATAAATTTACAATTTCTTTCCACAAATGCAGCCCTTCAAAGGATAATGAATGAAAAACACCAACATAAGGTATAGAAAAAACATGAAATTAATCTTCTTTTAACAAACCCAAAAGAAGATAACCACACAAACATAAAAATTACCAGGAAGTAACAATCACAATACCTTAATATCTCTTAACATCAAGGGACTCAATTCCACAATAAAAAAAATAGACTAATAGACTGTTCATAAACAAGACCCAACATTTTGCTGCATAGAGGAAAATGCAACTCAGAGTTAAAGACAAACACTACCTCAAAGTAAAAGGTTGGAAAACAGTTTTCCAAGCAAATGGTCCCAGAAAACAAGCTGGAGTAGACATTCTAATATCCAATGAAATAGACTTTCAACCTAAAGTCATCAAAAAAGACACAGAAGGACACTTTATACTCATCAAAGGAAAAAATCTATCAAGAAGAACTCTCAATCTAAACATCTATGCTCCAAATACAAGGGCACCCTCATTCATAAAAGAAACTTTACTTAAGCTTAAAGCACACATTGTACCACACACAATAATTGTGGGTGACTTCAACACCCCACTCCCCTCAATGGACAGATCAGGGAAACACAAATTAAAGAGACAACACTGTAAAACTACCAGAAGTTTTGAGCCAAAGGGATTCAATAGATATCTATAGAACATTTCATTATAAATCAAAAGAATATACCTTCTTCTCAACACCTCAATGTACCTTCTCCAAAACTGACCATATGTTTGGCCACAAAACAGACCTCAACATTTTAAGAAGATTGAATTATTTCAATGCCTCCTATCAGATCACTATGGAGTAAGAGTGGTCTTCAATAGCAACAAAAACAACAGAAAGCCCACATACACATGGAAGCTGAACAATGCTCTACTCAGTGATACCTTGGTCAAAGAAGAAATAAGGAAAGAAATCAAAGACTTTTTAGAATTTAATGAAAATGAAGGCACAACATACCCAAATTTTTGGAGCACAATGAAAGCAGTGCTCTGAGTGCCTCCAAAAAAAAAAAAAAAAAAAAAAAAAAAAAAAAAAAAAAAAACATACACTAGCAGTTAAGCAGCACACCTGAAAGCTTCAGAATAGAAAGAAGTTAGAAGGCAAGAAATCATCAGACTCAGGGCTGAAATCAACCAAGTAGAAACAAAAAGAACTATATAAAGAATCAACAAAACCGGGAGATGGTTCTTTGAGAAATTCAACAAGATAGATAAACCTTTAGCCAGACTAACCAGAGGGCACAGAGTCAGTATCCAAATTAACAAAATCAGAAATGAAAGTGGAGAAATAATAACAGAAACTGAGGAAATTCAAAACTTACCATATCCTACTACAAAAGCCTATATTCAACACAACTGGAAAATCTGGATGAAATGGATAATTTCCTAAACAGATACCAAATACCAAAGTTAAATCAGGATCATATAGACTATCTAAATGGTCCCATAACCCCTAATGAAATAGAAGTGGTCATTGACAGTCTCCACCACCACCACCCCCCAAAAAAACCAGTACCAGATGGTTTTAGTGCAGAATTCTGTCAGACCTTCAAAGAAAACCTAACACCAATATGCTTCAAACTATTCCACAAAATAGAAACAGAAGGAACACTACCCAACTCGTTCTATGAAGCCACAATTTTGCGGATACCAAAACCACACAAAGATCCAACAAAGAAAGAGAACATCAGACCAATGGTTATCGATGCAAAAACACTCAATAAAATTCTTGCCAACCAAATCCAAGAACACATCAAAATGATCATTCACAATGATCAAGTAGGTCACAGGGATGCAGGGATGGTTCAATCCATCAATCCATCAATGTAATTATTCTACATAAACAAACTCAAAGAAAAAAAGCACATGATCATTTCATTAGATGCTGAAAAAGCATTTGACAAAATTTAGGAGCCTTTCATGTTAAGAGTCTTGGAAAGAACAGGAATTCAAGGCCCATACCTAAACATAGTAAAAGCAATATACAGCAAACCAGTATCCACTATCAAACTAAATGGAGAGGAACTTGAAGCAATCCCACTAAAATCAGGGACCAATCAAGGCTGCCCTCTCTCTCCATATTTATTCAATATACTACTTGAAGTTCTAACTAGAGCAATTAGACAACAAAAGAAGGTCAAAAGGATACAAATTGGAAAGAAAGAAATCAAATTATCACTATTTGCAAATGATGTGATAGTATACTTAGACAACACAAAAACCTCCACTAGAGAACTACAGCTGATAAACAACTTCAGCAAAGTGACTGGTTATAAAATCAACCCAAGCAAATCAGTAGCCTTCCTATATTCAAAGGATAAGCAGGCTGAGAAAGAAATTAGGGAAATCACACCCTTGGCAATAGCCACAAACAATATAAAGTATCTTGGTGTGACTCTAATCAAACAAGTGAAAGATCTGCATGATAAGAACTTCAGGTCTCTGAAGAAGGAAATTGAAGAAGGCCTCAGAAAATGGAAAAATCTTCCATGCTCTTGGATTGGCAGGATTAATATAGTTAAAATAGCCATCTTGCCAAAAGCAATATACAGATTCAATGCAATCCCCATCAAAATCCCAACTCAGTTCTTCATAGAGTTAGAAAAAGCAATTCTCAAATTCATCTGGTATAACAAAAAACCCAGGATAATGAAACTATTCTCAACAGTAAAAGAACTTCTTGGGGAATCAGTATCCCAGTCCTCAAGCAGTACTACAGAGCAATAGTGTTAAAAACTGCATGGTATTGGTACAATGACAGGCAAGTGGATCAATGAAATAGAATTGAAGACCCACAATGAACCCACACACCTATGGTCACTTGACCTTTGACAAAGGAGTTATAACCATTCAGTGGAAAAAAGATAGCCTTTTCAACTAATGGTTCTGGTTCAACTGGAGGTCAGCATGCAGAAGAATGCAAATTGATCCATTCTTATCCCCTTGTACTAAACTCAAGTCCAAGTGGATCAATGACCTCCACATAAAACCAGACACACTGAAACTACTAGAAAAGATATTGGGGAAGAACCTTGAGCACATGGGCATAAGGGAAAATTTCCTGAACAGAATACCAATAGCTTATGCTCTAAAATCAAGAACTGACAAAGGGAACCTCATAAAATTCCAATGTTTCTGTAAGGCAAAGGACATTGTCAAAAGGACAAAATGGCAACCAACAAATTGGGAAAAGATATTTACCAACTCTACATCTGACAGAGGGCTAATATCCAATATATACAAAGAATTCAAGAAGTTAGACTCCAGAGAACCAAATAACCCTATTAAAAATGGGGTTCAGAAATAAAAAATTTTCACCTGAAGAATTTTCAATGGCTGAACGAAATTGTTCAACCTAAAGAAATGTTCAACATTCTTAGTCATCAGGGAAATGCAAATCAAAACAAATCTTGCCATTTCATTTCACACCAGTCAGAATGACTAAGATCAAAAACTCAGGAGACAGCAGGTGCTGGTGACAATGTGGAGAAAGAGGAACACTCCTCCACTGCTGGCGGGATTGCAAGCTGATAAAACCACTCTGGAAATCAGTCTGGTGGTTCCTCAGAAAACTGGGCATGATACTACTGCAGGACCCAGTTATACCAATCCTGGGCATATACCCAGAGGATTCCTCAGCATGTAATAAGGACTCATGCTCCACTATGATCATAGCAGCCATATTTATAATAGTCAGAAGCTGGAAAGAACCCACTAGTTCCTCAACAGAGGAATGGATACAGAAAATGTGGTATATTTACACTATGGAATACTACTCAGCTATTATGAACAACAAATTCATGACATTCTTAGGCAAATGGGTGGAACTGGAAAATATCACCCTAAGTGAGGTAACCCGATCACAAAAGAATACACATGGCATGCACTCACTGATAAGTGGATATTAGTCCAGAAGCTTAGAAAATCCAAGATACAATTCACATATCAAAGATGCCCAAGAAGGGAGGAGAGGTCCTTGGTCCTGGAAAGGCTTGATGCAGCAATGTAGGGGAAAACCAGGACAGGGAAGCAGAAGGGGGTTGATTGTGGAACAGGGGGAAGTGGCAGGGCTTATGGGACTTTTGGGGAGGGGGGAATCAGAAAAGGGAAAATCATTTGAACTATAAATAAAATATATATAGTAAAAAAATTTTTAAAAGTACCTTTCCAAAAATAAATGTATTTGTTTGTATATTGTATGTATGGATGCATGCATGCATTTAGTAAGCATGTGTGCACATACATGCCAAGCCTTACAAGCAGGGGTCAAATAACCCTTCAATATTATACTAACCCCCCTGCATCACACAGTGAAATGTATAGTGTCATATTGGAGGCTTATCTTTTCTTCAGGCAGCCTCTACACTTCTTATCTAGACATAGAACAGGAATAAATTATGAGAGAGGCATCATTAGTTAATAACATCATTGTGAGAGTATCCCTATTGGGGACCACAAATGTTTAGCCATGACTTTAATTGTAAATATTTGTTGTAAAAGATTTCTTGAAATCTGTTTTTCTTCCAGGAAGAGTTGATTAAGTCAGAGAAAACCAAAAGTGGATCTCACCTCTTTCAGAATTTCACAGATAAAGTAGAAGTTCTGGGGACAAATCTAAATGGTTCCATATGCAACTGTAACAAAATAAAGATCCCCATTGTCTTCATGATAATCGGGTTTGCTTATCATCATCCCTGTACATGGACATCTCAAAGGGATTTTCTCTCTAAACTCATTTCATATCTTGAGAGTGACTTTATTAATTTCTAGTAGTGTGACCAAATGGCCTAAGGAGCAGAATCTGAGGCCCCATCTCACTCTTTCCTTAATATTTTGGATTTGGAAATTGGTCATGATTTAAAAATCTTTACAATAAAGGAAATTCTTCAGATAAAGTCTAATTCATCAAACAGAAAAGCATAGAACTTGTGAGTGAAGGGGAATAGAGGGGTGAGTGGTGCTGGGCTTCCTGGGCTACTACTGCAACCCCCAAAAGTGTACATAAGTTTGACATCCGATGACTAGAGAAATCTTCCCATGATGCTTTGGAGGGAGGAAACAGATAACATGGGAATGGTTCAACTTTGGGAAAAAAAACCAATGACATTCTGTCTATTTTTATTCGATAGTTTTACAAAAAAATGTATACAGACATACAAAAGTACAGTACCAGTACTTTAAAGACTCTGTAGACACTCCAAAGGCAGAGCTCAGTTTCCATTGCCATTTGAAGGAAAGACTTTAATATAGCAGTGTGACAGTGGCCAGTAAGAGCTGTTGTTAAATTTCTAGGAATTTCCCAAGAACATTTTAACCACAGATTAAATTATATCACACACTTTACTATTCATTCAAAGTACTTAAAAACTTATGCCTGCACAAAAATCTGTGCATGGTGTTTATAGCAGCCTTCTTCATAGAAGACAAAACCTGGAAGCAATCAAAATGGCCTTGCAAGAGCAACTAATGGATAGCTAATGGAATTTAATACATCCAAAAATCAAGATATTATACAGCAGCAACGAGAAATTTTGTTATCAAGCCATTAAAATATAACTGAAGAAATCTTAGCCACATCACTAAGTGAAAGACGCCAATAGGAAAAGGCTACAAACTCACAATTACATAGCACTCTGAAAAAAAAAGAAAGGAAAATTATAGAAGTAGTAGAATAAGTGGTTGCCAGGGGCAGAGAAGGGAAAGTGGGGAATAGTCAGAGCACAGGTGTCTTTTAGGATGTGAACATACTCTGATACTCAAATGGTACAAACACATCACAACATCGTTATAAGACCTGTGTAAGTCCTAACATAAGCTATGCAGTGCACAGTCTGGGTGCATCTTCCAAAGATCCAGTGTAAGCACAGTTTTCCCTCAATGCAGCATGTTGGAAGTGGAGGTTTACTGCAAGTTTTAGGGTCATAAGGTTGAGCCCACATGAATAATGGAATGGGTAAACTATCTGTCACAGGAGTTCAGCAACCTAGTTTCTGGCAATTTAGTGCCCTCTCCCATTTGAATTGCCCCAGCACAAGGCAACTGGGCACCCTCACCAGAAGCTGAGTTGATGCTGACCAGGGTTGTAGAATTTCACTTTCCCGATACATGAATCAAAATAAACCTATGATTAGACATTACCTGGGATCTGGTACTCTTGTTTCAAGAATAGAAAATAGGGAGCACCTGAGACGGAAGTTCCTGCTGAAATTTGCACCAGGGAGCCAGGAGACTCCACAGCTTTCTTCTGCATAGTCCACCAGGAGGGAGTCATATCCCAGCAGGCTTTCACTTCTGAGTGCAGACGTGAGATCTCCACTTTCTCTCTGGAGGGGGCCAAGCTAGGAGCACACAGGCCCTAAGATCAGTGGAGCAGCTGGGATGGAAGTCTTCTTGCCCACCACCATTTGCATCAGGAAACCTGGAAACTCCACAGTCTTCTGTGGGTAGCCTGCCAGGAGAGAGAGATCCCCAATCAATGCTTTCACTTTTGAGCTCAGAGGAGTAAGGACACAGGCTTACAGGCCCACAGGAAGAACAAACTCCAGCCAGAGACAACAATACCAACTAGCACCAGATAGAAAAAGGCAAGCACAAGAACCATACCAACAGAAACCAAGACCTCATGGCAACATCAGAACCCAGTTCTCCCACCGCAGCAAGTCCCAGATATCCCAACACACTGGAAAAGCAAGAGTTGGATTTAAAATCGTATCTCATGATGCTGATAGAGGGCTTCAAGAAAGACTTAAATAACTCCCTTAAAGAAACACAGGAGAACATTGGAAAACAGGTAAAAGCCCTTAAAGAGGAAACACAAAAATCCCTTAAAGAAATACAGGAGATCATGGGTCAACAGGCAGAAGCCCTTAAATAAGAAACACAAAAATCCTTTAAAAACTACAGGAAAACACAAACAATCAAGTGAAGGAACTGAACAAAACCACCCAGGATCTAAAAGCGGAAGTAGAAACAAAGAAATCACAAAGTGAGACATCTCTGGAGATAGAAAACCTTGAAAAGAATTCAGGAGTCATAGAAGGAAGCATCAACAACAGAATACAAGAGATAGACGAAAGAACCTCAGGTGTTCAAGATACCATAGAAAACATTGACTCAAGAGTAGGCAGCATTGCTAAGTTTTGAAAGTTTCACAGGTGATATACTACTGTACTGTTAAAATGAAGAATGTGCTCTTTCAATCCACAGAAAACCCACTTGATACAGTTAGTGTAAATGTGCTATTTGCCCATTTGAGATATGATCAAGTCAAATCAAATATCCTATATTGACCAGCCTCTCAGTGTTTACATGTCAAAACATTGTGTTTGTTCAGTAATTTCTGATGTCAAAAGGTTCATAAAGCCATTCCAGGTTTATTTGATGAGGGTCCATTTGATGTACATAAATAAGAAGGAAAAGGTAAGAGTAGCTCCTAGGCTGTTCCTGACTGTGTTTCGTGCTCTTTGGTCTCTCAGTACTACCTTGTGTCTGGCCTTAGCCTTGTGGCAAACCTCTGCACTCTATCCAGACTGCTCATTCCGTTAGCCTACATTGTCCTGAACTCTTTTTGTTCCTCACCAGGAAGATTTCTGTTTCCTTAAAAAAAAAAATAAGACACTGGCAATAATGATTCACTTTCATTAACATTTTGGATCCTATGAACAACAGCAACAACAATAAATTTCAAGAAGAAAATTTTGGATGATGATCTGCAAAAACAATGGTATTTTCAGGAAGAGGAAGACAGCAGAGGACACTTACTTACTGAGGATAGTAATCTTCAGGGAGAGCAGATATTCTCTGAGGGCATGCTGTCCAAAAGGCACTGGAATTTTAGTGGCAACCAAAGAATGACAATTTTAGAAAGTGTAACAATGTTCTAGTGAGTGTTCCTGTTGCTGTGATAAATAACTCTGACAAAAACAGCTTGGGGAGGAAAGGGTACATTTTATTTTACAGACTGTACTTCCTCACTGAAGGAAGCAGATTAAGATAGTCAAGGCAGTGGCTCAGAACAGACACTGTGGAGGAATGTTGCTTACTGGCTTGCTCTTGGCTTCACATTCTTATATATCTTTCTTATATAGCCCGAGCCCCTACCTTAGGATAGCACTGCCCTCAGTGAAGGGTACAAACTCATGAAGACTGAAAGATATGTATACCATTGAATGAAGAAAATCAGGAGGAATTTTTTTAAAATCTATAATCAAATGAAAAATGAAAACACAAGATACAAAGTCCTGCAGCTTTTAATGAAAGGAATTACAAGAAGAAAGTTTATAGCTACAAATGTCTATGTTTAAAAAATCAGAGAGAACTTAAATAAATAATGATGCACCTAAAAGTCTTAGATAAACAAGAGTAAACCAAACCCCAAAAAAAAAATCAATGGATGAAAATATGTAATGAAGATCAGGGCAGAAGGTAATTAAATTGAATGAAAAGAAGATAAGAATCAATGAAAGGGTTTGTTCTTTAAGACAATAAATGAGGTTAACAAACCTATAACCAAAAGAAGGTCAGAACTGACCAGAATTAACAAAAATTGGAGATGAATTCCTAACTATAAAACTCTGAGGATCATTAGTGCATACTTTGAAAAAATCTATATTCTAATAAATTTTTAAAAACTTAAAAGAAATTAGTAGATTTCTGCACATGTATGATCTATGAA
Source organism: Apodemus sylvaticus (assembly GCF_947179515.1). Lineage (NCBI taxonomy): Eukaryota > Metazoa > Chordata > Mammalia > Rodentia > Muridae > Apodemus > Apodemus sylvaticus. The sequence goes on from NW_026263217.1 coordinate 1,207,038, forward strand.
ATGAACAGATCTATTACAAGTAGTGATATTGGAGCGGTAATGAACTGTATCTCACATGTAAAATGCCCAGGGTCAGAGTGTGTTCTCTGATATATTTTCTATGACTGTTAAAGAAAAATTGTTCAGCTATCTTCAAACTAATTCTCCAGTGGAAATTGAAGAAAAGCTGAGGCACCTAATCTTGATTGACATCTTAGGATTTAGAATCTCCATGAAGCAAACCTTTGGACATATCTGTGAGGGAGTTTCTAGATTTGGTCACTTGAGCTGAAAGGACCCATCCTAAGTGCGGGTGGCAATTTCCATGGCCAAAGTCCTAGCATAACGGAATAACTGATTATCATTGTTCATTACTCTCTGATGTAGCTATCAAGACAATGTGAACAACTGTCTCAATTTCTGCTCCAGGAAGGACTTTAAGTTCTTTTATCAGATACTTTGTCATAGCAGTGAGACAAGTTAGTAATATACCTACCAAACTCATTTTACAAAAGCAGAATTTACTCCAATACAAATTCAGGATACAAACACAACAAAGAAACAAAATCACAGGACAATCTCCCTAATGACCATAATGCAAAAATGCACAATAAATAATTATATCAATAGATAATGCAATGGCCTTTAACAAAATTCAGCATCCCTTAAAAATGAAAACCTTGGATCTGCACCCGGTAGCTAAGGCTGTTCTACAGGCCTCTGTACACAAGTCCCTCCAGGAGAGAGCTGGTCTCCTAGGAGTGCTCTCATTCCATTTCATCTAGATTTTCCAGTTTTGTTTAGCATAGGCTTTTATTGTAGGATCTGATGCTTTTTTGAATTTCTTCCGTTTCTGTTGTTATGACTCCCTTTTTATTTCTGATTTTGCTAATTTGGATACTGCTTCTTGGCCCTTTAGTTAGTTGGGCTAGGAGTTTATCTTCTTGATTCTCTCAAAGAACCAGCTTCTGGTTTTATTGATTCTTTGTATTGTTTTACAGTCGGAGCCACTGTATCCGCTTTAGACTCCTCCAGTAACAGTATTTAAACTTCTGGAAATAAGGCAGAGATTCATTCCCCTGAAAACATATTTGTCAAAAGTATAGGAAAACTAATGAATTGTATATTTTGTCCTTGTATCTAAAAAACAAAGACTGCACACCATCTTCCACAAAGCCAACTTTATAAAAGGAAAGGAGTGACACTATTCACTATTCACTTCTGAGCCAAGGTCACGCTCAATCCTCAGTCTACTTCTTTTCTCTCCGTTCAGGACTCCTCCACATGCCCTTGGCTCCTCGTATCAACAACAGAACCCTTAACAATACAAGGGCGAGGTCAAGCTAGCACTATCTTCACTCCCCGCGCCCCGCTGCCGCCCAAATAAAACATCTTTGATTGAGAGTGGGTTTTACAACTTGTATTTTTGTTTCTTATCAAATGTACGGAAGAGCTAGCAAGAACAGTCCATCGAATTAACTCCACAGGACAAGTCTTAGCTTATGAAGAAAGGTGTGGAGAGCAGGCCAGTAATGCTCCAAATCCCAGAATTCAGCAGGCTCAGGCTACACAGTAAGACCCTGCCTGAAAGGAAGAAAACTGAAACCAAAACCCAAGAAGGGCCAGCTCCTGCCTCTTAGGCGGGATACAGGACGCGGGGTACTTGAGTGGTAGTCACTCAGAGCCCTTCAAATGGGCATCTCTACAGGGGAACTTCTGATGGCCTCTGGGGAGCATCCAGAGCACTGAGGCAGGGGGTCACCATCAGTAAGAGCTTGTTCTAGAAACAAACCCCAAAGGATTACTCAAAGCACGACTCTGCTAGCAAGCCATGAAGGCAGGGACCCGGGTTCTGAACTGGATCTTCATCGGATCCCACCGGTGTCCAAGTGTCCCTGAGAGCGAGGGAAGCTTGCACTGCAGAAAAGACCTGGGTTTGCTCTCACCCTCAGCCGGTTCCGGCTTTCTTCCTACTTTCCCACTGAAGAAAGGGCAGGGCTGCCTTACGTTAAACCACAATGAGTAGTAAAAAGTACCATGCTTATTATAAATCTGCTCTTTATGAGGTCTGTCTGATTTGAATTTACACAAAACTATAGACACTTAAGGAAAACATTATGAGACTACATGTGATTATTTTGTAACTTGGGTGTGCAGTTCTCAAGTATGAACCAAGAAGGTTCAATCTCAGAACATTGGACATCTCTGCATTAATTCCCCGAAATTATGCAACTGGTTCATTATTATGACACCGCAAGCATGAGACAAAGTCAGTAATAATGAACCAGTTCTACAGCGATTTTACCGGCCATGGTTAAAGTCCAAACTTTAAGCAGTGCACTGCGCACTGCAGCAGCAGCTTTTAAGAAGCGCCTTGCTCTTGCCTGGACGACATCATTCCTTGGGCCTCAGGAGCTCCGCGTTGTGGGAGGTTCAGCGACTGGTGACAGAACCTCCTGTCCACCTTACTCACTACTGTACAGACCACAGATTCACAAATCAGTTTGTGCCATGGTCAAGTGCTCTTGGTAGGGAAGTTAAATGTTAAAGGAAACATATCTGAGAAGAGGAAATCTCAGTTGAGGAATTGGCTTGTGGGAATGTCTGCAGGGCATTGTCTTAATTAGCAACTGAGGTAAGAAAGGCCAGAGCCCTCTGGGTGGTGCCGTCCAGGGCGGGCAGGCCTGGGCTGAGACCCGGAGCAGAGCGGAGCCAGCGGAAGGTGAGCCAGTGAGCCGGGCTCCACGGCTTGCGCATCAGCTCGGCCTGAGCTCCCGCCTCGGCCTCCCTCAGTGGCGAGCTGTGAAGACTGAGGTGGAATCAGCCCTCTCCGCCCAAGCTGCTTGTGCTCATCGTTTTATCACAGCCACCGAAAGAAACTAGAACATCTGGACCTCACACATTCTCTTAACCTTTATTTTCCTTCATGTGTATGCACTGTGCTCATGCAGTGTCTGTGGAGGTCAGAAGAGGACGTTGCACCCGCTGGGCCTGGAGTTACAAACAGCTGTGAGAGGTCACATGTGTGCTGGGAATCGAACCTGGGTCCCGTGGAAGAGCAGCAGGTACTATTAACCCCTGAGCCAGCTCTCCAGCCCTGGCTGGCCATAGTATTTTCAAAACCGAGGCTTTGAAAGAGTAGCTTGTCCAGCATCACAAAGCCAATAAACAAGTTGTGGGATTCAAATCTCAGACCCTAATGCCCCACCCTTTTAGCACCCCTGTTTCTCTCTGAGAGTGAACTCACTGCACACAGAGAGGACCCCATCAGTGGACTTAGCAACTCCTTTACTGGTCTAAAGGGTCCATGCTACTCCGTCATTTCCAGAGTCTTCACAGGCCGAACAGCGGTGACCAGGCACGGCACAGCACAAGCCCACACTGTACCATTTGCTCCCTGGCTCACACCTTAGAAAAGCTCTGCAGAAACCCACCCATCTCAGCCACAGCGTCTTCAAATAAAGAAGCATCAATGACTTCTACGATTTCCTCAAGTCTGTGTCGCCTTGAAGAGTGAACACACAACGGCAAGTACACTAAAATTAAATGCATACCGATGCACAAAGTTAGTCGCTCCATCAATAGGGTCAATGATCCACGTGGGCTGCTCTGTCAAGACTGTCTTTTCCCCAGCTGCCACAGATTCTTCACCAATGAAACTGAGAGAAGGAAGGAAGGAAGGAGAGAGAGAGAGAGAGAGAGAGAGAGAGAGAGAGAGAGAGAGAGAGAGAGAGAGAGAGAGAAATAATATAATAAACATGGTGAAACAGTACAGAGTCCTAAATTCTAAATGGTATAAATACAGGGAAAGTATACACATCTGAAAAGGACATCCTTAACATGAGAAATTAAGAAAACACAGCAATCTTAAAAGTAAGTACGGGGCGGGTGTGGCAGTGCGCACCATGATCTCAGCACTCAGGAGGCACAGGGGACAACAGACAGGCCAGCCTAGGCGAGAGTGACACAGCCTCTCAAGTCAAGCAAACTGAACTGAGGGAGCTGGAGTTGCCAGCAACTACAGGTGTAACGGGTCCCTCCGTCCTCCTGGGGCTCAGACTTAACTCTCTCACGATAAAGCGAAAAAGCGGTAGAAGAAATACCCGTGATATGAGTACTTTTCCTTTATAGACGACATGAGCATTTTCTCAACTTTTTGGTCAATAACTGTCACCAGGTCGGCGGGAGAACTTTAATCATGACGTTCATCTCAGTTTTCAGAGCTTCACGAATCATCTAAAAAAGAACAAGTAAAAAAAGATGGAAATAATTTAAAACCAAACAAGAAAGTAAAGCACAAAAATAACTTCTAGCATTCAACCACTCTTAACATGTTCTTAAATGTTTTCTTTCAAACATGTCTATGAAACAAGACACTTTAGAGAAATATTATGTAATTTCATATCTTATTTTAGATTCATGACTGCTGCTGCAAAGGGTAACATCACAAAGTGAAAAATTCAGCTGGAAATGCCATGCCCATGATGCCTAACGTTAACCCAGGCCTAGGCTCCACCCCCAACCCACACCTCCCACAAAATCAATCAACTTTCACTGTATTTACAGTTTAGTGAAACTGCACATGTAGACACCACTCAAAAAACATGCTTTGTTGAACAAGACCACACTGTAACATGGATACCCCACACACTCTGGCGTACATACTGTAGTGCATACCTCTCCAGCTTGTCTTGCGAGGACTACTGCATAATCCGTGCACTCCTGCCAAGGGTCTCCCATTATCTAAACATAGTCAACACAGGTCAGCACAAAACAGTTACAAACTGTGCAGGCACTCACTTACACAAGCATCTCAATTAGCAACACTTTGATTTACCCCTTCCCTGGTTTATAGTTCAATTTTCCTCCACAAATAGTCCCAGTAAACATCATTTTGAAATATTACATAGTTCAGCTCATAGTAAAAACATTTTGTTATTGGTGCTGTTTTGAGTCAATGTCTCACAGTCCAGGCTAGTCTTAGAGCGAAGGATGACACTGAACTCCGGATCCTCTGCCTGTGTTTTCCAAGTACTGTGATCACAGGCATGAGATATTATACCCACCTTAACAGAGGTATTATCAAAGCAAACGAGGTTCTATCAAGTAGTCTCCCAAGGGTCCACATTTTGGGTTGTAGCTGTACCATATCATATTGTGGGGGTGCTGGGGAACAGAGGAGGTCAACACAGATGTTAAGGGATATTATGTGTAGGAGTGGGTGGGGAATACGACAAAGAACACAGGGAAGGCTGAAATAGAAGCACTTTTAAAGACAAAGGAACAAAGGCTGTCTGTGTTACCTCAACTCTAGGGAGTTGAGTGCTTCACAGATGGAATTTTAAAAAGGCACTTTTTTAGCCTTGTTGCTGGTAGTTTACAAAATGTGCCCCAAGTCTTGGTCCTTTTCCTAGCTGGTATATATAAATTCCTCAATAAACCCTTTTATTTCAGAGACCTTTGCTTCAAGACTTGTTTACACGGGGGTTATATTCTTCATTCCTCACTTTGGGAACAAAGTCATACAGACTTAAAACTTTCTATCCTGTACAGCCGAGCTACCCGCGTCACTTGTCCCCACTCCTGATGCAGGGAATCCCCAACCCTGTGAATCCGTGAGCCTGGAACTTGCCGTGTAGAGCCCCTAGGGCTTGGGCAGAGCGGGGCTCATTCTGCAACTCACAACCTCCGAGACCAAGGACTTCCGCGCGAAGCCGCTCGGCTGTTTCCGGAGCACTGCGGCGAGCACGGCCGGGAGGAGGGCCCGGCCGCCGCCCCGGCCCAGCATGGGGAGAGCTCGTCTGCGGCCCGCCGGGAGCCCATGCCTCGGCCACCGAATAACGCTGCGCAGGACGCAGGAACAGAACCGACTCACCTCGCACGAGCGCACCGCGATCGATGCTCGACCGCCGGCGTCCGAGGAGTCTGGCGCGCAACGCGCATGCGCGGAGTCCGGCGCGCAACGCGCATGCGCGGAGTCCGGCGCGCAACGCGCATGCGCGGAGTCCGGCGCGCAACGCGCATGCGCGGAGTCCGGCGGGCAACGCGCATGCGCGGAGTACGGCGGGCAACGCGCATGCGCGGAGTACGGCGCGCAACGCGCATGCGCGGAACGCGCATGCTTGGACACCATTGAGGAGTAAATGTTATCAAGATACAAAAAAGATTACTTCTAAAAATAAGAAACTCAAACCTGATAAATTTCTATCATTTTCAATAAAAAAGTCTTAATTAATGATGGTGGATCTGAGGGTCATCTAAAGGGCAGCGGAACGCGGAGCAGAGAGGAACATGGACTCATCGAGCAGTCCGGACTACACAAGAACCTATCTCAAACAAAGAGAAAACAATCCAACACCACAGTGGCCATAAGCGGGAACAGAATCAACATTCATCGATAGGAAAATGGCGAATAGTCACATGTTCCATGGAATATGATGCTTTAAAGCCCGTCAGCAGTGCAGCACATGTGAGGTCTTTTCTACTAGGCAGCAGAACATAAATCAGAGAGAGGAGATGACATAGTCTATCTGAAACCCATCTCACTTCATTTGTAGCCCTTACCACTATACATTTATAAATATATATATATGGATGCACATACACATATATAATATAGGGAGAGCATATAACATATTGTGCTGGTTAATTTTTGTTGACTTTACACAAGCTAGAGACACCTGGAAAAAAGCCTCAACTTGGGAATTGAACTGAAGAGCTACTTCCATTCTTTAAGATGCAAGTTTTCTTCAACACAGAAACCTTTATGGCCTCTAGTTGTAGCATACATTGGAAGGTGCTGTGTTTGAAATGGTCAGGTTTGTCGGCAATTACTTCTGAGATGAAGGTCAAAGTCATTGACAGTGAAAGACAAGTTCACAGTGCTACAGATTTCCAGATGTCACATCATTTCTCAGTTAAAGGGGAGTAATAAATGATAATATATCTGCATTGTGTTACCCATAAGCTCAAATTTATTGATTTATTTAGGCTTGATCATTCTCATATAGAATCTCTTACTATGCAGAATATAACATTTGTTTTCAATGCCTGTATTTTTTGCCTGTGTGACTTCCCACTAGTTCTATATTGTTCCAAATTGTTATATACTCACACACACTATCCATTGAGGTACAACTTTTATTTGACTACAAAGAACCTTCTCTGATCATTATATCAGTTTCCACAAAAAGTCTTGTTATTGCTACTTTTTGCTCTACTAGATGTATTTATTTTATTTTTCCAATTTATTAATATTTCCATTAGCATATTACCATGAAATCACCCAAATTAAATCACCAGAGTATCGAGGAGAGAATATTTACTTTTCATAGATGCATAAACAAAACTAAAACATGGAAAAAAAACTTCACCTGTCCTGTCAAAAAACATTAATCATTTAATAAAATAAATGTACAGTCATGTTTAGCATAGGCATTAATTCCTCTCTTTAAGACTTAGTGAGGCCACAACATCTGCCCTAACACCTGGAGTAACAGGGACCAGCAGGATCCAGGCACACAGGAACCCCCACCTGGCCAATGGCACAGGTTCCTTCTGGTCTGAGCTAGTGCCCTGAGCAGACCTTGGGCACTAGCTCCGTACTCAGTTCTACAATACCCAGAGGAAGCTTGACTCTCAGGTTCTCTAAGGCCCAGGATCATAGGATCAAAGATGCTCTAACATGCCTAGGATTGCAGAATGTCAGGATCTTGGTCATAACAGGATTTCAGGATCCAAGAGGCAGCTTGACTCCTAGAAACTCTAACATGCCTAGGATCTCAGGATCCCAGGATCACAGAATCACAGAATCACAGGATCACAGAGACAGCTGGACTCTGAGGTGTTCTGACACAACCAGGATCACTGGAGGGACAGGCTCCAGTCAGATATAGTGAGGGCAGTTAGCAGTAGAGATAACCAGATAGCAAGAGACAAACAACAGAAACCAAGGTTACTTGGTACCCTCCCAATATGTTGTCATTTACTTCTTTCTAAAATCGTTGTCTATCTTTCTCAACTAAAATAGAACTTCCAATAGGGGATGAACAGTGTTTGCCTTGTTCACCCTTATATCCTCACCACCTCACAGATCTTGGAACATTAAAATTTTGTTGAATATAAATTTGTTGAATATAAAGACACACAAAAATAATATGATGCTGTAACAGTTCTAAGACTTATCTGAATCCTTATATATATCTTATAAATTCACATTTGATGAATCAGGTTGTTTGTAAACAGATAAGAACTTCTGCAAGTAAACACAGATAACAGGACTCTGCACTAAATATATAAAAATATATGTATCAATGTGTTAATATCTACCAATACCTGTCTCTATTTTAATTTATGCACTTGTTTGTCAACTTCACTAGAACATACATTCTATATGGGCAAGGACTATCTAAGCTATCTATTGCTGTGTAATAAATAAGTAAAGTGATTTAGTAAATTAAAACAAAAGACGTGGAGAAAAACTCTATATGTTTGCTAAATCAGTGTGAGGAAAATTAGAGGTGTCATTTCCCTCTGTACTGAAAATACTATCAAGAAAATAATAAGGATAGACAAAATTTGGAATATCCATCCCAAAGGTGATAATTTTTTTTTAAAGAGTAGAAAGTAAAGTTGTGAAGGTGATAATAGGCAAGCACTTACATCTGGAGTACAAGAGTCACTTCTGATGCTCTGTAGCTTAGCCGGGGAGTGATGGTGGATAACAATCAATTATGTTTTTCAAAACACAAGAAAGGATTTGAATACACCTGGCAGACACCGGATTTGAATACACCTAACAGACACAAAGTAATGATCACCGTCTGCAGTGATGGATACGCCAGACATCCTTACCGCAGCATCATACACTGATTGAAATATTCACTGTACCTAGCGAATATCCACAATGGCTATGTTGCAGATAAAATAAGAATGATTTCCTTTTAAAAAACAAAGTTGTGTTTATCCTGAGATCCTGGGACTCAGATCTATCTCTAAAAAGAATTCTGGTGTAACTCACAGAGAACTGTGCCTTCTTGGTCCTGGGAGCAAGGAAGGGACACACAAGTGGGAACTCATTAAATACCCATACATGGGGTGACATGGAGGAGTTCATTAAATACCCATACATGGGATGACGTGGCCGCTGGGCTCCGAGCTTTGAAAGGGAACAGAAACATTTCCTGGACTAAGTTTGGAAAAAGTTTGCATGTAACCTTGTGACCTTCTCTCCACGTTCAGTTCATCATGATTGTCTTTCATGTCTTTGGTGTGTGTGGACGTTCAGCTTTAGATGCCCTAAAGTCACTCCTTTTAGAATGGCTTGAGATATCATCTAATTTGACTGGCTTTCCTGGGGCAGGATAGTAATTAAACTCTCAGAGAAATGAGAATATAAGCTTTGTTTTAAAAAAAAAATCTCTCAGAAAAGAATAGTTTATAAGGACTGATGGTGGTCTCACTTAAAGACCTATGAAGTTCTGAGAGGAATGAGACACAGGTGGGAAACAGCTAATGGGTAAGTTCTCCCCACCAAGTTCTCACTCACCACTCAGGAAGAGTCCCTGGCTGTATCTATCCCTTCCTCAGCTGATGGAATGATCCTCTCAGCTGTAGAGTCAGAAGACAAGCTCCAGACATAACATCTAACATTTACTCTTTCTGCATCCACAGCACCCACCCCCTCCTAAAGTATAAAAATTCCCAGTGCTACCCCATGGTCTATGGTTGACTCTGTCAGACTATTCCGGTGTTTTCTAGCACAGCTAGACCAACATGAGTGACTCTTATAGAAAGCTGAAGGAAAACCGAGCCAGGGTGTGGTCAAAGGATGGTTTCCCCACAGTCTTTCTCTTTCTTTACTAGCAACAAAAGATAAAAAACAAAACAAACAAACAAACAAAAAAACCCAAAAGGTCTAGCCTCTGCTCAAAGCAGCCAATGATGTGCAGGGAGAGGCTCATGAATGAGTGGTGACTAGCCAATGAGGGTTGGGAGTAGGGTGTCCAAATAAGTTTGGTAAAAAAGAATATGCTTTCATTCACTTTAGACCTTGGAATTCTAGAGAATGGAAAGATCTACACACAGAACTTTAGATAATAAACATGATACCTAAATTTGGAGGGAAGATAATTTCCTTAGCATAGAAAATCATCAAAGGAATCATTACATGAACACAAGCACTATCATGTAAAAGACAAGAAAAGACCAAAGTGAATTTAATAGAAAATGCTCAATGCATTTGTTACATCAGGGGGTCATATATACAATAATGTTATGACCCAAAATCTATGTGCAAAGAATCACAAATAGAATTATCCACGGACAGCATGTGCATTTGCTTTTTGCCCTGTGACAAATGCAGAGATCAACTTGAATGAAAAAAGCCTTGTAGGTGCTCCTGGCTTCAGAGCCTTCAGTCCATGGTCACTTAACACCATTACTTGGCTCAGAGGAGATGGTCCTAATGGTGGGGAACGCATGGCCAAGGAACTGCTTCCCTCATACTGGCTGGGAAGTGGGATGGGATATTTAGATACAAACTAGAACAGGAATCTAATTCATAACAGGGTGTGGGAAAAGCCGGTCACTGACTTGTCATCAAACCAGAGAAATAAAAACAACATAGCAGTTTTCTATTTACATGTTTGACTAAGGAATTTACCCATTACACAGCTCTACTCAGTCCCAAAGTCCAGTGAAATGAATACATCCATTTTATTTTAAAGTTAAAAGACACTTTTTTTTATTTTTTATTTTTTATTTTCTTATTCGATATATTTTTTATCTTCATTTCAAATGATTTCCCCTTTTCTAGCCCCCCACTCCCCGAAAGTCCCATAAGCCCCCTTCTCTCCCCCTGTCCTCCCACCCACCCCTTCCCACTTCCCCGTTCTGGTTTTGCCAAATACTGCTTCACTGAGTCTTTCCAGAACCAGGGGCCACTCCTCCTTTCTTCTTGTACCTCATTTGATGTGTGGATTATGTTTGGGGTATTCCAGTTTTCTAGGTTAATATCCACTTATTAGTGAGTGCATACCATGAGTCTTCTTTTGAGTCTGGGTTACCTCATTTAGTATGATGTTCTCTAGCTCCATCCATTTGCCTAAGAATTTCATGAATTCATTGTTTCTAATGTGTTGAGGGATACCTGGGTTCTTTCCAGCCTCTGGCAATTATAAATAGGGCTGCTATGAACATAGTAGAGCATGTATCCTTATTATATGGTGGGGAATCCTCTGGGTATATGCCCAGAAGTGGTATAGCAGGATCTTTTGGAAGTGAGGTGCCCAGTTTTCTGAGGAACCGCCAGACTGCTTTCCAGAGTGGTTGTACCAATTTGCAACCCCACCAGCAGTGGAGGAGTGTTCCTTTTTCTCCACACCCTCTCCAACACCTGCTGTCTCCTGAATTTTTAATCTTAGCCATTCTGACTGGTGTAAGATGAAATCTTAGGGTTGTTTTGATTTGCATTTCCCTAATGACTAATGAAGTTGAGCATTTTTTAAGATGCTTCTCCGCCAACCGAAGTTCTTCAGGTGAGAATTCTTTGTTTAACTCTGTACCCCATTTTTTAATAGGGTTGTTTGGTTTTCTGGAGTCTAACTTCTTGAGTTCTTTATATATATTGGATATTAGCCCTCTATCTGATGTAGGATTGGTGAAGATCTTTTCCCAATTTGTTGGTTGCCGATTTGTCCTTTTGATGGTGTCCTTTGCCGTACAGAAACTTTGTAATTTTATGAGGTCCCATTTGTCAATTCTTGATCTTAGAGCATACGCTATTGGTGTTCTGTTCAGAAACTTTCTCCCTGTACCGATGTCCTCAAGGGTCTTCCCCAGTTTCTTTTCTATTAGCTTCAGAGTGTCTGGCTTTATGTGGAGGTCCTTGATCCACTTGGATTTGAGCTTAGTACAAGGAGACAAGGATGGATCAATTCGCATTCTTCTGCATGCTGACCTCCAGTAAGACACTTTTATTAGGATTTAAAAAGAAAAGCCGCAGAGTGACAAGCTATAAACCAGTGCAGCTGCTCAGAGTAGAGGGAGGGAAAGAAGAACGCGGCTGAGTTAAGCCGGGGTGGAAGTCAGCCACAACTGCAGAGCAGACGCTTGGCAGGAAGAGGAGCTTCAGAGAGATAGGAAGGAAGCTCAGAGAGCCAGAGAGGGCATAGCTGGGCTCTAGCAGCACCCAAGGGAAAGAGAAAAGTGAAAAAAAAAAGCAAAAGACCCAAGTTACACCTTTCCTGAGTCATGACAAGAAGCTCAGGCTCTGTAGCAACTGCTCTAGGGGGTGGGGATTCTAGGAACTAAATGTAAGTTATCTCACTAAGGGGATAATTAGCATTCTTATCTTTTTAGCGTGGCCTAGGGTGAACTTGCCTTCCCTAAGATCAGTTCCTTAACCCATTGATTGACTTGCCCAACTGGAATGTTAGGTCTATTCCCAGAACCTGGGCTATACTGTTTGGACTTTGGACTTCCACCAGTGAGAATTAGTTAGCTGATACGTTAGCCAGCTGTGGTATTTTGCTATAGTTGCTCAGTTCACAAAATGAACTGACACATGTACTAATTTTGCTCAAGAGATCTTCACAACTTCATCACTTTTTAAAGGACACCTCTGAATGTCTGTTCTAGTTTGCTTTTCTATTGTTGGATAAAATACTGACCTAGCCATACACCTTTAATGCCAACACTCAGGGGGCAGAGTCAGGTAGATCTCTGTGAATTCCAGGTCAGCCAGAATTACATAAAATAAGTAATCTGAACAAAAAAGATAGGAAGAAAAAAACAAAGGAAGGAAAGAAGGAAGGAAGGAAGGAAGGAAGGAAGGAAGGAAGGAAGGAAGGAAGGAAGGAAAGAACTTTAGACAGGCTCAGAAACAGGGACCAGAAGAGAAACACTGCTTACTGGCTTGATCCCTCTGGTTTGCTCTGTCTGTTTTCTTATTCGGCCTTAGTAAATCTACCTGCCCAGAGATGGTACTGCCTACAGTGGATTGGGCTGCCTTTCAACTGTTAGAAGAACAATGCCCCACAAACATCCATGAACCAATCTGATAAGAGGTAGTTCCTCAGTTGAGGTTCTTTCTTCCCCTGTGTGTCAAGTTGACAATTGAAGTTAACAAGGACAATAGTTACAATAATTATGATTAGTTTTCAACATGTGGCTTGTGGCATACACATTCAGACCACGGTGTGTCACCAAACACAAAAATTATTTGAGGGAAAATATAATAGAAGGGAAGGAATCTAGGATGGTAGTGATAGCTGAGCCAATCTGGGATCATTTCTTCAAAAAAATTTTAGTGTAAAGCATATAAACATAAAAATCAAATTGATGTAGTTAATTCCTTAGAAGATGGGACTTGGGAAATGTTTTTCCATCCAGTGGTAGTGTTTTGGACTGAAAGGGACCATCCACATTTGGTTGAAAGTGTCAAGGGATCCTAATCCATATCTTTGGTCCATTCCAGTTTTAGATTCTATTGCTTCATATGAGTCAAAAGATATCTTTATTGAATTTCCTTGTATGTTACCCAAAAAGCTGTCAATTTTGTGTTTTCAAACAGTGTTGTATGTATCCTAACAGTTCTAAGAAAGGCCAAAAGTGGAAGAAAGTTTTACAGGGTTTAAAACCATCCTGTGTGGCTAGCTGTGATGGGACACATTTAATCATAGCACTAAAGAGGCAGATTTCTGTGAGTTTGAGGCCAATCTGGTCTACTCAGACCAGTGCATCTCAACTGGCCTAATGCTGAGACCCTTTAATACAGTTCCTGGTGTTGTGGTAATCCCAAACCATAAAATTACTTTTGTCTGCAATATCATAATTAGCATTTGCTACTGTTATAAATCATAATGTAAATATCTGTGTTTTCTGATTGTATTAGGCAACCCCTGTGAAAGAGTTATGGGTCAATCGCCAAAAGGATTTTGACCCACAGGTTGAGAACCACTGACCTAAACAGTTCCAATCTAACAATGGCTCCTTAGAAAGACCCTGTCTTAAATAAAACAAAACAAACAAGAAAACCCAAACAAATAAATGAACAACATGATAACATTCTGTGAGTGAGCTAAGTTCTTTCTGCAGGCTTGAGAGGAGAGGTCATTCCTCTGGCTTTTCAGACACTTTTCCCAGCATCCCTTTGTCCCTGGTCTCTTCTTCCACCTTCTAGCCAGTTGATCACCCCAGCCCCACTCTTGGCTTCCTCTGTTTCCAAGGATCTCATGTCTTCTCTTCTGCCTGGGGTCAAATCTCCTCCTTTGAAGACACATGTGATCACACTTAGGGGTCATTTGGGTAATCCAAGATAATGCCCATCTCTAGACCCTAAATCATATGTGTTTGTTCTCCATGAAGTAAGAGTCACAGGTTCTAGGCAGAGTCTCATCACCCTGTTCTTCTCTGCTGTTTTATTGTGAATGTGATGTGACCAGCTGTTTAAACACTTTCTCCCTTAAGCTGTTTCTGTCAGGACATTTTATTATAGCAATGGGAAAAGAAACTAAGACATTTGTCTCATTGCTGGGAAAAGGAAGCTATTCTAGAAAATTCTAGATATGTTGGAATTACCCAGAATTCCCTCCAATTTCTTTACTTTGCCCTGCGTGTTATCATTTTACCATCCTTCCCACTTGTTGTGAATATGGGATGCTCTGTCTTCCAGAATTTGGAGCATAAGGGAAGGACGGGGATTCTGGTTAGCACCCGTGTGCACATGCTTGCCCATGCCTCTTCCTATGCTATGGAACAGACCATCAACTGTAATACCCCTTGATCTCTCCTAGGGCTTTCTGTGGGAAGACTATCTTCATCATACTGAGTGGAGAATTTAGTAAAAGAGGCATTAGCTACAAATACATCATATACTGCAACTCAGGAATGAGTTTGATCATCAGAAGACAACACAAACTTAATTTTCTATTTTATCAGTACTAACAGAACTTTTATCACATTGACTTAAGGGGAGTATAGTAAGCTCACTAAGTAAAAAAAAATACTTGTTATATTTTGTGGTTGAAAAACAGAACCAAGTTTCTCCTACATTCTACCTCTGATCTCAGTCCTTGACATTGGATCTTCCAGACTACATTTGAAGTGGAATGATTCATCCCAGGAGCTTATAGAGGGAGACTAGGAAACCAGGTGTTGCCAGTATCCCGAAACCATTTGAGAAGTCAGGAAAAATACATGTGTAAGGAGCTCCTAGGAAAGGAAATCTCACATCTCTTTGGCTTCAAGGATCTGACTTCTGATTCACTGTTATCTGTTTGCAGAATAAACATCTATTTACTGTCTTTCAGAATTCGTCCTGTTCTGTGTCGAGGGTGATTTCTAAAGCCTGGGAGGGACTCCTCAGAAGGAAGGGAAGGACCCAGAATCTTACTCTGCTCTTCAGCCTTGGGTTTAGTGTAATAGAAGCTTGTACACTTGAGATAAGAATAGTCTTGATTTTTTACTTAATGTGCACAGCCTCAAAATAGCTTGGCAGAACTCCCCATCAGAATCCATGTGAGGAGAGACGGCAGCTCCAATCTCACTGTGAGTTGATTGCTCCTGCCACTCAATCACCAACATCTACTCAGGTCTCAGGAGAGCTGGCTGAAATCCCAATTTAACTTTTTTGTGGGGGGGGAGGGGAGGGAGTAGGGCTTTCATTTGTAATGAGTCTGAAACACATACATATTTCAAGTGATAATGTTCAGCATCTCTGTATGGGTAATTCTTAAAAGCCTCCCACCAACCTCATCCCCCAGAATTGTGACTGTTATTTCCTTCTATGCATTCTGCACACTGGGACCTATTCACACATGAGACTCACTTTTTCATGTCAATGAACATTTTGACACATGTATATCCAGTGATTTGTTTGACTCCAGCAAGCAGCTGTTGTTTTAATTAGCAGTGATGACTGGCAGGTGATCAAGCTTCACCCAAGTGGCTTTTCTTGAAGTTGTTGCTTATATGTAAAGTGGAGACTTGGACCTTTCTGGTGGGCAGCTCAGTAGCAGCCGAGTGACAGGTCTGGAAGCCAAGGCATAACAGTTAATCATCTTGGAAACAACCCAGGTGGTGAAGCCAGTGGGGAAAGGTCCAGGGAAAAATGACCTGCTATAGCTAACTTCAATATGGGGAAGACACTCTCTTGCCCTTCAAGATCATTTCATATGCAGTGTGACCTGGTAAGAAACTGATAGCCAAGGGTAAGAACTGATTATAGAAGAGTTCAGCACCTCTTGTATATTACACTGAGTAAATAGGGCTCATCATTTCCAGGTATGGTGAGGCACATTTTTAGCCTACCCCTAGACCCCAAGAAAGCACCAGACCCTCAGTCACTGCCATTGCTACCTATGCTTGACTTGAATGGCTACAAAATGCCAGCCAGCAAGACATTTCCTCTTTTCATTTTGGTAACAGGTAAGATCTATCATCCACTTTTGTGTTTTAATCTGTTTTCTGTTGTAGAAGTTTATTTATCTAATGATCTGGAGAAAAGAGATCTGGCAGTAGCTCAACATCTAGTAAGGAACCACTGCTGGGTCATGGCATAGCAGAGAAGACAGAGTATGTCTTCCAGGAAGAGATGTTGTAATTATCCTCGTAATCCATCTATCTATCCATCAGGGCTGAATCCATGCACTAGTGCAGAACTCTCCTGGCCCAGTCTTCTCCCAAAGGCCCTGTCTGCTTCCATCTCAACATCATCAGCATGAATCTGGAAAGGTGTTGGAGTAAATAATTAACAAAGAGTTCTACCCCACCACGCATGCCTCTGCACCAAGTCCCGGTGGGTCTCGCTCAGGTCAGCTCTCACTGTCACCGCCAAGCCAATCTTTCCCAGCTGCATTTCCTTTTCACCATAGACTCTGTAAACAGTGGGAGTCCCATGCTTTTGCCCAGCACCCACTCCTTCCAAGTATCAGGTGAAGCATGACTCTTAAACTTGAATAGTTAACCAAATATATTTATGTATATAAAACTCCCAATTACATAATGCCAATTTACAGTGATAAAGTCTTATCCCAATATTTCTAACCTCTCCAAAACACCAGAAATCCGTCTGAAGCCATCTGGATATCCGTGTCTCCCTTCCCCTCCTCTGGACTCGTCCACTAAGCCTATTTCTCTGCCTCTCTCTCCGCCCCTCACTTCTCTTAGCTCCTTCTCCCCTCCAATCACTGGCCTCTCACTGCCTCGATGTAAATGAATAGGAAATATCTTGCAACAGAAAGGAACTAACAAACTATAGCAGCCTACTGTTTGAGTCAATGTCTTGCTATCTGCTGGATAGAAAGTTATATAGATCAGGAAAATTTGGATTATAGAAGCATGAGTGTTCTTTATAAAAAGCTCCAGTAAGCAGTTTCCCCGATGATGTCAGTGACCCACATCCTCCAGGATCAAGGCCCCTTACTTGAGATCCTTCTCCTGATCAGGAGTTGTAACTTGTATCTGCAAACAGAATACGGAAAAGGTAAGTTATAGAAAATGTTTGCTTTAGTCTGAAATCATTTAACTTACCCATGTAAAGGAACACTTAAGAGGAACACAGAGGAACACTTGCATGAGAGGCTTTTCCAGAGAAGATGCAACCCCCACCCTGCCATGACAGACAAAGTATGAATAACACCAAAATCCAATTTGGTGAACCAGTGTGGTTTATTTGAGGTTACTTACAGGAGTATGTGTGAGGGGCTACTTACAAAAGCATAAATGACTCAAAGACAGCTGTGTCACCAAAGCCCACCTCAGCATCCGTGACAGCTCACAAAGGCTGGGAAGCTGAAGAACGTCGCTCAGCCTGCAGGTGGCTTGGCAGGCTGGAGAGTGGCCTTTCCTAGTGGCTCAGCTCATTTTTGCCTCTTCCTGGCATCTGGCCTTTTCAGAGAGTCTCTGAAGCTTGCCTTGTTTGAGAGTGGCCTCAGAGGTCTTTAGTGTTTATTCTTGGAGAGGGAGAGGCCTAGTGAATCTGGTTAGTTGCAGGAACTTCCTAAAATTATCGACTTGTTGGTTTCCTGTCTCAGCTTTTCTAGCGCATGAACTGTTTCAACATGATTGGAAACAGTTAAACACTAGTAATCGGTAACAAACAGCTAATCATCAGTCCACCAGCCCAAGTGAGCCCCAGTCCTGCAAACAAGTTCATGCTAATCACAGAGCTGGTCTCAAAAACCTATGAGGTTCTTTGGTCATTCCCTTTACCGTGGATCCATGAACACAGATATACACTCATGGAGATCTGTGTCCAGAGGCCCCTGCGAGACTGTGCTTGGCATTAAGGTCATGCATGTATCTTGCTTTCAGAACAAAATTCTGGGGTCATTTATTACATAGCAATTTGTGCAAATGTGAGGGTATAATATTATGATCAGGAATATAGAAAATTTAAAGTGTATGAAATAAGGATTCTTCAGAATATTTTTATCTTGCAGATACTTTCATATAGCACCAGAAAAGACTAAAATATTATTTTGGCAATAATTCTAAATGTTTATTTCACTAAAAACATTTCGGTGGATGTTCTAATTAGCTTTAACTTTCAACTAAACACATTAAAGATTTTGGAGAAGAGATTTCCATTTAATGGAAATGTATTTTCACTATGCCTTTCAGGATGGTCCTGAACTTGCTTCATGATTCACAGTGGCCTCAAACTCCCAATCCTCCTGTCTCAGATTCTTCGGTGCTGAGACTACAAGTATATACCACTGTACATAGACTAACTAAAAAACTTGATACAAAAAGAGGAAAACACGTTTTATTTGACAATATCATAATGAACATCGAGCTTTAGCGGATGACTGCTAAATACCTTAGTTTTAATTACCACCGGGAAGGAGATACTTTCCAAACAATATGAAGTATGTTTGAACAATATGAAATATTGAACAATATGAAATATAAGAGCCATTACCTTTTAACAATCAGATAGGGTAATGTGCAGTGTGTGGCCAGAGCATGTGATGTTTTGACACAGTCTGGCTTCCTTGGCTTTGCATGCTGACAGCAGACCTTCTGTTGCTTAGCTGACATTTCAGTGGTAGCTTTAATCCGAGTCACACCAGAAACTTACATTGCCAAGCTTAGTTCTTCAAAACTGTCTCTAAGACATGAAAACAGTGTAGCCTTGCTGAATTTGTGAGTTTTTCTAAAAATTATTCTACCACACAATAATAATTTCATCTTGTCTAAAGTAGCAATGTGGATTGTGACCTCAGTGTAACCACCTTCACTTTTGAAAGGACAGTCTGCAATTCACATTTTCTGTGAACGGCTGAAGTCTCACAATATGAAGAAGGCTCTTATAAAGTTAGTTTGCATGACATCATCTGACACTTTAAAAACATTTGTGGTTTTTGTTTCTGGTATGGTAGCTCTTGGTTATCATGCAAATGTGTTGCTTGTGCACATGCTGGCTATCAACTTTATGGGAATGGTGGTTATGTCTTTTTTTTAAAAGACCACATCTGTCATTCACTGTATAGACAGTGTTCCATTTCAGGACAATGGTTTGTGATGTTGTATTCCAAACACTGAATTTTCCTGCTTCTAATAGGTCTATGGTGAGTACTTTGTACAGTGATGCACATCTTTTATTCCCCTAGGACTTATATAAAGGCAGAAATAGGGTGTGGTGGGGCTGTAATCCTAACACTTGGGGGCCTAAGGCAGTTAAAGGTTAAACTGGATTCATAGAAGCTCTGTCAAGCTGGGTGGTGGTAGTACACGCCTTTAATCCCAGCTTTTGGGAGGCAGGGGCAGGTGGATTTCTGAGTTCAAGGCCAGCCTTGTCTACAGAGTGAGTTCCAGGGCAGCCAGGACTACACAGAGAAACCCTGTCTCAAAAAAAAAAAAAAAAAAAAAAAGAAAAAGAAAAAAGAAAGAAAGAAAGAAAGAAAGAAAGAAAGAAAGAAAGAAAGAAAGAAAGAAAGAAAGAAAGAAAGAAAGAAAAGAAAAAAGGAAACTGTCAAAAGAGAGGAGGGGGAGAAAAAATAAGAAATAATAACAAACAAAAATAAGCAGTCCCTAGATCCTTTTCTGTTCAAAATATGAACATTTGACTAATCTCAAGGTTCATAGCTTGGATCTGGGTCTTTAATGTCTACTGTAGTTCATGTCCCTGTTCAGTAGAAAACACTGTACAGTGAGTGTCCTCTCATTTTATTTGTAATACCAAAGACACGACATCCAATACATTTTCCCAGTATTAAATACCAACATCTCACCTGGTTTGTGAGCTACAAAGAGAACTTCAACGATTCCATGCATTTTGTGTGTGGGGGGGGGCACAACATGATACAGCCTTTAGTGCTCACAGTGAGAGTCACGTTGGCTTTAGTTTTTGGCCATCTGGCCTCCTGAGTCCCATAGGTAATACAGAATGACCCAGGTAGATTTCGTGCACCCAGAGTCTCCATGCCCACGGAGGAATTCAGAGTTCAGGGAACTTGATTATTACTGTGGGTTGAAGCAAATAAGCTTGGGCAACTATTGTACTGGAAAGAGTCCTCATCATCATTACATTAGACAGTAAATAAAGCCTCCTTGGTCCTCTGGGAAACTCTCTTAAGTGTTGTCCAAGACTCTGCTGAACAGCATTTTTAGAAGGCAGCTTAAGAAGTAAGGGTGCCAGTGCCTTTACTCATAAAATATGCAGGATGAGAATGTTCTGTGGAGAAACATATAACAGGAACAGCGCCTTCTCCATTGCCCACAGCCTCACAATGTAAATGAGATTATAAACATCTTCTCCTTTTCACAGCATAGATTTGTTTGGAGAATCCACAGGGATACTGTATCATGAAAATTTGCTTTAACACAAACACTTCTCATACAATAGAGCAGTGGTTCTCAATCTTCTTTAAGGCTGTGATCCTTTAATATAGTTCCTTGTGCTGTGGTCACCCTTAACCATTAAATTATTTTCATTGCTACTTCAAACTGTAAATTTGCTACTATTATGAATCATAATGCAAATTTCTGTGGTTTTGGATGGTCTTAGATAACCAGTGTCAAGGGTTGTTTGACACTCAAAGGTGGTCACAGCCCACAGGTTGGGAACTACTGAAATAGAAGCACAAAGGAGTGACCTGTCTGAACTATCTCAGTGTCAACTGCAAGCCATGGAATTACAAATTTAAGAGGTCCTGTACAATTGCTAAACTGTCCTTTCCAATTCAGATGCTTTTAGTCTTCTTAGAGCGTCTTCACGTGGGTTCCTCCATAAGCACCACACAAAGCTTAGAGTGTAAGACCATTTGAGAAAGGGATCCCAGGAAGCATGGGCAGTGGGCGAGAGGAGAGAAAGGAAGAACATGGGTGGCAATCAAAGGTATGTTATCAAGCAGGTTACTGCAGGCAACACCTGGAATGTAACACACTGGAGAAATCTGGAGTGCCTGGAAGGTGAATGGAGCTGGACTATTCATCAAACATTGAGCCTCATCGTCCCTAGCTTAAGGCAATTCTGAGAACTGCTTGAGTCCTACCCTTTTGCCTGGGGGGTCACAGGGAGGTAAACATGTGGGGAATTCTGCTATGTGAAGGGTTGAGTAGCAGCTGCATTTGCCCACGCACTGGACCCTATGTCAAGGATCAGCACTCCTTTGAATTTGTAGACTCTTAGACACCTTTGCATCAAGGGGAGTCCTGCAAGGCTGCGGGGGATGCACACAATGTATTTAGTTTATATACAATGTATATAATGTCGTTTAAATGGTTTTGTTTATTTTGGTATAGTTGAGTTGGGTTTCTTTTGTGTGAGTGTGGTGTATGTATACAGGTATTTTCACATATTCAGAGGCCAGAGGAGGACTGCAGACACTCTGCTCTCTAACCCTCAGCTTTCTTCCCTTGAGTTTCTGACTGAACCTACACCAAGGCTAGTAGCCAGCAAGCTCCAGAGATCCTCTTGTATCCTATCCCCCAACACACACACACACACACACACACACACACACACACACACACACATCACAGTTCGCTGATTATAGGTTACAGGCATGCATATGACCACATCCAGAATTTTATATGCTGCTAGTATCTGAACCCAAGTTCTTATGTTTATACACAAGGGCTTTTCCCAACTAAGACATTTCTCCAGCTCCTCAGATTTTTTTAAAAAATGAAGTAACATTACAAAAACAGGGTAAAGAATCCAGCAAGAGGTAATGAAGAAGCTGAGTCAGAGAAAACCTTCCTGAATAGAATAAAAAAACACTGGCTGAAGAAAAGAGCAGAACAGAAAAAAGACAGCAGGGAGACAGCTGGACTAAAGGAGCCGTGGGCAGTGGGGTTCACCAAAGGAAGTCATCAGGCCTCACAGGAGAGAGATTGCAGATTCTGTGAAGAGGTCAAAGGAGCCTAAACTGAGGTAGATGTGGCTCTTGGCTAAAGCATAGAACAGTGACTTCAAAGCCTTCGCATAAACAATGGGTTTTGTAGCTCCTGTTAGTGGCTGTAGTTCAAATGTCTTCTGATTTAAAACAAATGGATACAATGCATTCAGCCCAGCAAGATGAATTTTTTGTTTTAGTCACCACTATGACATTGCACACATGTCTCCTAATTTTCAACAACAGAACTTTAGGCACATAAAAAATGTTGATTTGATCCAGCTTGGGAGTTGGGAAGTGCACTGGTGTGGGGCCAGCATGAGGGCAGAGATGCTCACATGGAAGGGACCTGAGAGCATTCCTGTGAACTGCTTTAAACACAGTCCACGAAAACACGACAGGAGGCTTCTCAGAGGCCTTGGGTGATCTGATCATCTCTTGAATTTCCCCCTACCATTCAAGGAGTCTCACACCCAGCTAGCTGCCTTTGAGTAGAGCAGAGGTATTAGAGAGGCAGAAAAAAGGAGACATAGAGAAAGTGAGGTGCTGCCTCCCTTCCTTTCTTTAAGGAGAAAGCGCTATCTCTTTCACAGCTATATTCTTACACGGTGTTATTTGAGACTGCCCAGACTGTGACTTGGCAGGTGCAGCAGTGCTTTGGGGTGTGCAAAATCCCTGCTCTGCAAAACCAGGTGAGTGTGAATGTGTATGTGTGAATGTTATCTCCGTATTAACTTTGGATTTTGGTGTAGCTGTCTTCATTTGAGTTCTAAGGCTGAGGAAGGCGTGACAGGGGTGGGGGTGGTACATCCAGGACTGTAAGCAAGGCTGGATCCTGTAGCCTGGGTTGTTCACATTTTGGCAAGTGAGGAAGCAGCTCTGGCAGGAAAAGGTATCACCCTCAAGGCCCAAGCCATCACTCTAGTTCATAGTTCTTGACATCCTGTAACTTCCCAAACTAGCTCTGCTGGCCAAAGATTAAAGCTCACACATGTGGTTCTCTGGGAAGTACTTTATATTCAGTCGCACACCTGATCAGATAGATGAGCTTCTTGGAGCGCTAACCTCTGGTGTGACCGCGGTTGGAGACAGAGCACTTTAAAGAGGTGACAAGCATGCAATGATGGCCTTGAAGACAGAACTCTACTCCAATGGGACTGATGTACAAAGACAAAGAGATTCCAGGAGTGTGTGTTTGGAGGAAGAGCCGTATTAGGGCACAGTGTGAAGGACAGAGGCCTTGAATAGAGCAAGCCTAAGGATACCTTGACCTTGGACTTGTAGCCACCAGAATGACACAGCAATATGTTGCCAATCTCTCTGACCTGTTTTATATTGACTATCAAGTACATAAGGGAAGAGTAATAGTAAAGAAAGAAAGGCATACAACCAAGAGGGCCCAGCAAGGGGCAACTGAGACTCAGTCCTGCTGGAGAACCTTGAGAGATATAGAACATCCTATAGAATGTTCTATACACAGAGCATGAAAAGGCTGAGGCAGCTGTCTATAGGTATGCTTTTAGGTTCATGGGGACTTAACTCCCTAGTGCCACTGTCCTGCTTTCTGGGGGTCAGATACCTTCTTTGTTTTGTTTTGTTTTGTTTTGTTTTGTTTTTAACATTAAAGCATGGGTTTTTAATCTATTTGAAACTGAAATGAGAAACTTATAAAGCAGTAACATCCAAAGCCTTTGAATAAAATTTGAGATTAAAGTAACTAAATTCAAAACAAAAAGACACTATGCATCATATAATTAAAAGGGAAGATGCAAATATGTATAATACATCCATTATACACATATATAATAAAATAATACTATAACAAGGTTCTCAGGACACATAACATTAACGACCTAATTCATATTTAGAGTAGAAAAAGCACCTAAGAATGAGGCTGGAGAGATGACTCTGCAATTAAGGGCACTGGCTGTTCTTCTAGAAGACTCCAGTTTTATTCCAATTATGTAAATGGTGTTTTACAACTATCTAAAATGCCAATCCCAGGGGATTCGATGCTGTCTTCTAGCTCCTGTGGGTACCAGACACTTGAGTGGTGCTCAGACATATATGCAGGCACAGTGCTCATGTATATAAAATAATTTTTAAAATAGATGATAACAGCATAAAATAGCTTTTAGATGGTATTTCAGTTTACTTTTTTATTGGATTTTTTTATTTACATTTCAAATGTTTTCCCCCTTTCCGGGTTTCCCCTCTGAAAACACCCTATCCCATCCCCTTCTCCCCCTGCTCACTAACCCACCCAGTTCCCCTTCCGTGTCCTGGTATTCCCCTATACTGGGGCATGAAGCCTTCTCAGGACCAAGGGCTTCTCCTCCCTTTGATGTCCTTCTTATAGAGAAGAGAAGCCACAACAGTGGCAAGCAAGGCTTGGGAAGCAGGACTATGGCATATAAGGAAATGAGCAGCCTAGCTAATGTCACTGGCTGAGAACCCATAGGGAGAGCCTGAGAGCTGCTCACAGATCCCACAGGAATCTTAATTAAAGAGCAACACTGTCTTCTTTGAAGCTACTCTGATGTTTATAAATTAGCACAGGTTTTAGACCAGAAATTCATCAACAGCATCGCATTTGTGCCCTCTGCTCATATTGACTGGATGAGAACTGGTATGTTCCCTGCTAGTTTGTGTTATTTTGGGAATCCCTCTATAATAACATAGGCATCTGGAAGTTTCAGGGTCTAAGTCATATCACAGCCTGTATGTGTGTGAAGCAGGTTTTTATGAAGCCAAGGGTTGCTTTGAAGAGAAATTGTACAGGGCTATGCATAGAGACATCATGGCAGGCCTGATGAAGGAAATACAAGAAAGAAAGCAACAAACAGACCTTCATGACAGTGAAGGGCCTGAGGGCCCTGGCCTCAAGGTGCCTCAGCAGCACCCTAAGCTTTGGTATTAGTCTCCAGTAATTTCTGGTTTTCAGTGTCTCTCTGTTGAGTGTTGGCAGCTGAGGTCACTCAGACATGGTGTGAGTACCCAGGTGGTTCCAGGGCAGCAGCTTCAGATGTCCCCTACACGCCACCTTTCCCAAGATCACTATATCTCTTGTCAATAATTCTTACTACTCATATGTTTGTCTCCAGATTTGACGGTTGACATTGTGCTGTTTCCCTGAGTGGAAGAGGAATTGATTTTTTTTTTCTCTTCTGACTCAAACATAGGGTGTTTCTAGACATATGTAAAGCCCAATGAGAACAATGGGGGAAATACAAGAAAGAAAGCAACAAACAAACACAAAAAACAACCCCACCAGAACTTCTGTCTGCAGGATAAGCACCCTGATGTGGCTCATCTGTGGTCTAAGTTTGTCTTCTCAGGTTCCTGTATTTAAATTAAATCTCCAGTTTTAGGATTGGAGAACTAATCTGATCATGGTATTCAGAGGCAAGGCTATTGGACATTAATTAACGTTGGATAATCAGAGTAGAGCCATCAGTGAATGCTATATGGCTTTATTATAATCGGCAGAGACCAGAAGACACAGCATATCCTCTATCTTTTTTGCCATGTAATATTTTATGACACCTTAAGATTCTG
Source organism: Apodemus sylvaticus (assembly GCF_947179515.1). Taxonomy (NCBI): domain Eukaryota; kingdom Metazoa; phylum Chordata; class Mammalia; order Rodentia; family Muridae; genus Apodemus; species Apodemus sylvaticus. The sequence continues at coordinate 1,232,921 of NW_026263217.1, forward strand.
CCAGCAAGAATGTTAATGTCACCATGGCCCCTCAACAGTGAACCAAAGCTACAAGCCAAAATAAACCTCATTACTCAGCCTTCTTTAGAAATAGCAATAAAAATAGACTACTATACATCTTTATAGCCAAAGCCATTGTCTGGAGTCTCAAAAGTCTTTAAAACTACATCATCTTCCTGTACCCCTTTGGAGAGAGCACTTTGGAAAGAGTTCTTTGTTTTGGTTATGATGGATACTTTACTGTCGTCTGTATTTCCTATAATTTTGTGGTTATGGCCCAAATATCTTTTTAATTGTGTCACTTCTTTTGTTAGAAATCCATGGGCATACTTGACCTCCTCCAAGAGGTTCTGGGATTGAAGGTTTAATCCATGGATGGAAATGGGCTTCTTCTAAATTATGAAGGAAAGTGTCCTCTCTTGCCCTAGCTCATGATGCGATGGGGGACGGCGCTGCAGCAAGTACCCCACTAAGGCATCTTGTTTCCCTTCATATTCCTGAGCCAGCACACCTCACCTTCTTCCTCTCACCATGCCACGGGGCATCCTCGTTCTACCTCAGCCCCTCTCAGAAGTTTCTGCAACATTAGCCTGCCCCATGAGGAATGTTCTAATCATAACCCCTCAAAGAGTACCCCTCCCTTAATTTCAGGAACTTGTGACTGTGTTACATTTTGCAAAAGGACTTTACAGGGGTGAGTTAGAAACAAGCCTTGAGAAGGAAAATGATGATGAATTCTCCAGAGGCCCCCGCTATAATTATATGAGTCCTGAGGGAGGATCACTGTCCAATTTATTATTCTATTGCTGTGAAGGGATCCCATGACCAAGGCAGCTTATAAAAGAAAGCATTTAATTGGGGGCTTGCATAAAGTTTCAGAGGATTAGTCCATAATCATCATGCCAAGACAGGAAGCATGGAAGTAGGCAAGTAGGTATGGTACTGGATTTAATAGTGGAGAGTTCCAATCTAATCCCCAAATTGCAGATGTTTATCAGGGAACTGGCCTGATCATGGGTATTTGAATCCTCAAAGCCTCCTTCCTACCTGGGAACCAAGCCTTCAAGAACAGGAGCTTATGGGGCTATTCTCATTCAAAGGATTGAAGTCACCTTTCCTGGCTGGAGGAAGGGAAACTATCAGAAACAACAACCATTTGCTGACTTTGAAGAAGGTGGAGTCACTTTGCCAAGGAATGTTCCTCAACTTTGGGCTTCCAGATCAGTGATGATCTAATTAGTTCATATGTAAACATGTGGGTGCTTAAATTTAACATTTTTATTGAGTGTATGGTACATGCCCATAACCCAGACACTCAGGCAGCTGAGGAAGAGGATAAGTTTGAGGTCAATCTAGGCTACATAGCAATGTCTTTTGTTTTTCATTTGTTGTTAATTTTTAAAGGGTAACAACAGTAAACAGGGAAGAAAAAACTATTTCTAGTTGTCCTTTGTTCCTGTCAATGAGACACTTCAGTGATCCAAGGAGATCATCTTTACCTCTTTAATCAGTTCATGGTGTTAGAATATCATACAGAGCATGTATAGCCTAGACAGCAAGGCAATATTGGCTACATGACCACATGTAGGTTCATAGAGTAAGGGAAACCCCAAAGAAAGATAGCTCTTTGCATCTTGGACAGTGCTATCTAGTCAGAGGGCCCAGACCATCAGTTATTAAATTACACAGGCTTGTTCTTCAAACACGACTCATCTGTAGTGTGAAGACTTTCAACAGACTTGACATTGTTACTCTGAGCAGTGTCCTGGAAACAGCAAAGTCTAGGCTGGTACTCTTAAAGCAAACTTCCCAAGGACTTACTTGCTTTTTAATGAAGAGTGGGATTAAAAAGGCACAGGGTGGCCAGTGCTTTGACTGAAATTTTATATTTTAAAAATCTTTCTTGTTAAAATATATATACAAGTGAGGGCTAAACAGACTTTGGTTAATTAGAACTCTCATTCAATGGAAATCTCTCTCAACACTTTTGGGTAAAATGCAGAAAAATGTGACTACTGTTAATTTGTTTATTTGATTTTGCAGAAAGGGTTTTACTATGTGACCTAGGATGGCCTTGTAGTCTAGTCTGACCTGGAGATCACAATGCTCCTGCCTCAGCCTTCCAAATGCTGAGGTCACAGACGTGAGCCACCATTCCTGGATAGTTTCGTTATTCCTTTTAAAAAGCATTTTTAGCAGATAGCTTTGATTTCACAAACATCCCGCTTACTCTGCTACCCACTCAGCATTGCAGAATGTGGGTGCATGTTGGAATGGTGACTCTGAGGGGCAGAGGACCCCAGTATCAGGGAAGGACCTGTCTCCTTACTATACTGTGCTTTCTAAGGTGATTTATCAGCTTGCAGTGTATCCATTTTATAGATTTCAACTTACATTCCTTACATTCCTACTTAATCTTCAACTAACATGGAAATACAATTTTGCAGAATAGCCCTTTCTAGGATGTTCTGATTAATTGAGGACTGAGTGTAGCTAACAGAAATGTCACACATGTGATGATCACTTGAAGGTGGAATTCTAAGTGGAGATCTTAGCTTTCCCTCTTCAAATTGCTCTTATCCAAAATGAAATCTGCCCTGCTGCTAACGATTCCAAACAATGTGAAGTCTAAGCATTTTTATGTTTTGGAGCAAGCTAGCCTTCGAGGTTTAAATTTTCTTTGTAGTATTACCACTATTCTGAATGGCTTTTTTTTTTTTTTCAAAATGCACACTAGTGTGCTGAGCTCACTTAGTCTTAAGTTATATTCAACTCTGCATGGCTGCCTTGTCTCCACCTGTAATTTAAACTGTTAGATGTTTCCAGAAGCCCAGAACACATTTCATTTAGAAGTAGGAGAGTCATATTGCTCCTGTATAGGTGAGGTCTCATATGAGCATGACCTTGTTTGAATTTAATGTTTTATAGCAGTGTTATTTGTTTTTAGTGTTATGGGTAAAACCTGGACCTCATGCATGCTAGACAAAAGCTCTCCCACTGAAACGAAGTTCTACACTCCATCCAAGAGATTGACTTTCACAATGTTCATTCTGCCAGTCACTGAGAACGTGTCAGGCCTCATTGTTCCATTTTGAGTCTGAAGAGGAAATGAGACAGAGCATGTTGGGTAAGAAATCGGCACATAATCTTAAGAGCCATCAACTGTCCTTTTATACATGCCCAGAAAATCTTTTGGCCCATTATACTGCTCCTTGCCAATAGTTGCAACCTTTGCTCTCTTTGACAATCTCTTAGTAATGTGGGAATTCCATCTGTCAGGACAAACAAACTGTCTGGTCTGGGGTTGTGCAGGAAAACCAGTCTCCATAATTGCCCTCGGGGTGTTTGGATTCATCCAAGATGGATGGCACAATTAAAGAGGAACAAGGCTCATTACTTTAGATGACTATTTAAGGCAGCAAGAGATAATTTTCTAGCTAAAAAGTCACTTGAGGGCAGGAACAGTCACTTGATCACTTGTAAGCCTCCTGGAGAGTCCTTGCTTTCAGTAAGTTGGCCGTAAATTAAATTCATTAAATTGAACAGGATATATAGATAGATATAGACAAACATGAACATAGACAGACATAACCATAGCTGTAGCCATAGCCATAGCCAAAGACACAGACACAGACACAGTCAGAGACACAGACACAGACACAGTCACAGTCAGAGACACAGACACAGATGCAGACACAGACACAGACACAGTCAGAGACACAGACACAGACACAGTCACAGTCAGAGACACAGATGCAGACACAGACACAGACACAGTCAGAGACACAGACACAGACAGAGACACAGACACAGACACAGACATACATAGACAGACACAGACACAGACGCAGACACAGACACAGACATACATAGACACAGACACAGACACAGACACAGACACAGTCATGCATAGACAAACACAGATAGTTATAGACATAATGTGAGATAATACAAAGCACAGTTTTTTCTTTCCACACTCTGATGTTCATAATGTCCTCAAAGTCTCCAGAGAACACCCCTTTCTTACCTCTTCTGGCTGCTCATGGCTCTAACATTCTTTTACATGCCTCACAATGCCAACTCTCTACTTTGAATACCGGTATCATCAGCCGTAGAGTGAGCTACCTCTGGCTACTCAGGTGAGGTTTGATGCCTATTCATGTTTTCTTTGAGCACTCACATCCAAATAGCTGCCGGAATCTCTAGAGCCCTTCCTCTCAATTCTCTTAAATAATTTCCCCATTAATGTCCTATACTCTATTGGAGCTGTTACCTCTCTGAGTGATGGTAATTTATGCCCATTCTAACAAGTCACTCTTGGGTATATATGCCAAAGAAGTTTGCTGATGTTCGCTTTTGACTGCATCATCTCCTGACCTCACCTTGGGATCCTCATCCAGTATTCTTTACTTCCCTGGGGCAAGAAGACCATTCATACTCCTCCCACTACCCTACATCCTTACATAAAATCCTCCTCTCAGTTGAGTCCTAAAGTCCTCCCATGAGTCCTCCCTGTGTTCACCCTTCAAAATCCTACAGTTAATGCTACTCAGGGATGTCAGTTGTAAGAGGAGAAAGTGGCTCTAACCACCATGAGCAGGATAAGCAAATTTTTTAGAAGGATCCCAAGTAGTATTAAGTAAGACAAGACTCAGAACCAAGCAGGTTAGCAGCTGCTGGAGGGAACTTTCCACCTTGCCTTTCCCTTTCCTAAGGGCACTGTTTACCACAGCAACTATTTACACAACATGTATATGGTATCAGGAAGTGCACCTCATTTACTGATTATTCAAAGGCAGTAAAAGACTGTGTGGAGGCTACATGAGAACTCCATGCCATTTGGTATAGGATACATGAGAATCTGTGGGTTTTGGTACCCCAGTGTGTGAAGAGGTCATGGAAGTAATGATCCATAAATATGTGGGGCAATTATGCTGTGTCCCACAGAATGTCAGTGACCTCAAGTTACAGGCCTGTCAGCAGACCCTGAGGCTCTGAAATCTGACTGGAGGGACATCTACAACATTACCTTACCAAGGTGGAGGTTGGAGCTAGGGTAGAATCTCATTAACATAAATGTGAGTTGCCGGACCTGAAAACTGAATTCATTTGAATATCAGGGCTTCCTTTGGGGAAAAATGAGTGAAGGACCTTGGAGAAGAAACATCTGGATTCCGGACTTCCCATCGATCTAGAGTTCTAGCTTTCTAAGTTTGCTTACAGGTTGGCTGCTACTCAAAAGCTGGGAGAGCAAGGTTTCCTTTTAAAGCTTTCTCAGCCTTCTGTACTAAAGAATTCCTGGGCTCTAATAAGCTGCCCGGGGCGCTGAGGAGGCTAGGCGGAGGTCGGGTTTCCTCTCCTCCCCCACTAGGAAGTGGTCCCGCCTGGGGGTGGGGGGTGGAGTAAAAAAGTGTCTGGATGGGAAAGTAAATAAATGCTAGGCAAATAAATAAAGAAAATGCCCACAAGCAATTACTGGGAGGAAGTGACATTTTCATGTAAGTCACTTTTCTGACAGAAACCAGGCCTGTTTGGCTGAGAGTGCTGTGGGAAAGCTTGCAGGGTAGGGAGGTCGCTGTAAGAATCCAACGCACAGCGGGGTGCGGAGACTGCCTGGTCTCGAGGGCTGGAAGTGGCACCTCATTCTCCCTCGCAGCCCCTCCCTCGTATGCCCCCAACTCTAATTTAGAGCGGGTTCTGGTTTGAAGCCCACGGGCGGGGCTTTCCCTAGGCCTGGCCTGGACTCCCAGGTGGGTCCCTGGCCCCGCCTGCGCCGGGCTGGGCCAGCCCCTGGGCGGCGCCAGGGCAGTCGGGGAGGAGCACGGGCGGGGAGCGCGCGGAGGCGGGCGCTGCGCTGGAGGGTCGCTGCCGCGGAACGCAGGCCGGTGCGCGCGGCCAAGCGGGCGGCGTGGGACCGAACCGCGGCCAGGTCGCTGGGCCGGCGTGCCTAGGAAGAATAGCCTGGGATCTGAAGGCCACAGCGCTAGGAAGCGGGAGGCTGCGATGGCGGCTCCAATTGCGGCATCTGGGCGGGCGCAGCGCGGCCGCCGCCCCAGGACTTGCACTGCTGCCCTCCGGCCTCGGCGTGCACTGTGCAGCGAGGTAAGGCGATGGCGGGGGCTGCAAACTTGGGCTGGTCGGTAGAGTTGGAAGAGAGGGGCGGGCGGGTCGCGGCTGCCCGGGGAGGGCCAGGGAGCGCGTACCCCTGCGCACCCGACTGGTGCCCTCGGCCCGCCGCGGCCTGGCGTCCCCGGGCACCAGCACCTCGGATACACACCTTCCTGTGAGCCGTCGCCTGGTTCAGCCTCAGGCTGGCGTGGGGGGTGGGGCGCCCTCCGCGGGCGGACACCGGGGACCAAGGACCGACAGCCCTCGAGAACGCTAGCAGCCCTAGCCTGCGAGGGGGCGTGGGACCGAACCGCGGCCAGGTCGCTGGGCTGGCGAGCCTAGGAAGAATAGCTTGGGATCTGAAGGCCACAGCGCTAGGAAGCGGGAGGCCGCGATGGCCGGGAAGAACTTCCAGTATTTAGAACTATTCGTGATCCGGCACAAAGCTGCTGTCACACTCCATAAAGGAGGTCCTTGCCTCGGAGGCGCCGGGTGCTTTTGTGCCTCGTTCCAGTTGCTGCGCCTGGTCTCGCATTTCCAGGACTTAAGCCTCCTCAGCCAAAGTTTTCCCCAGTTGCTCTGCCCCCTCAGTTTATTCAGGGCGATTTAAGCAAGTGGTTCTGCAAGAATTTGCTGTGTGACTTTTAATGCCCCATGGCACCTCCCTTTTGAGCACTGTTAGCTTGGCATTGTGTGGAGAGGCTTGGTTTGCAAAACGCTGATATTTATACACAACAACGACTTTCCCAGAAGGTGTGCGCGGGTGGTGGTTAATGGATTGCAGACGTGACGTACAGTAGTATTGCGAACAGCTTGGAGACACAGCTGGGCGCCAAGTGGAGTGGGCCCTGATACCCTAGCCCATTCAGGCCGGCAGTTTCCTCCTTAGTTGGCTTTTCTTATTTTGCTAACAGGTTTAAGGCCAACCAGGCCAAGTTTGCGTCTGTGTGTGGGATGAACCGGTCCAAGTTTGGGCTGGAGGTGCACAGGCCTGATCCTTGGTTGACCCAAAAAGAAACAGCTCATTGGCCAGTGGGCGTGGCTTGCTAGTACCCTCTCTCAGAGACTTCTCTGCTCCTCACCCAATACAGTCTGGCATCAAATTCCTGGTTTTGGGCCTTGAGAAAGAGAGACTTTGTATTAAGTCTTGTATTAAGTCTCCAGATATAGCACAAGCTAGCTGTGATTTTGCTATGTAACCCAGGCTTGGGCAGGAGATCTTCATGCTAGCTACCCCGTGGGCCTAAATTACAGGTGTTGCCGCCACACCCATCTGTGTGTTTCAAAATGCTTTCAGATGACTGAGACGTAACCAGCACCACTTCCCTCACTTCGCTGTCTGGCATTGGTATAGGCCCGAGTCATACTTAACCATCAGTGTTTATACATGATGTTAACAAAAGCCTGTGCTGTGTTTAGATTTATATAATTAGTTCCTAACATCTGTTTTTCTGTCCCAGGACCCCACATTGCTTTTAATCCTGTCATCTTAGTTTTAACTGTCTGGTGTAGCTTCTGAGGCTTGGTTCTGGTGGTTCCGAGCACTTCGGGCAGGTTTTGAGGGTTGTTCAGTTTCCTCATGATAAGATTGGGGTTTCAGGTTTCGAGTAGAGAGGAGAAAGCTCCATTCTCTTCACATCACAGGTGCCACCCTATTTCATTTTTGTTGCTGGGCTAAAATATCCTGACAAAAAACAACTTCGGGGTGGTGGGAGATAAATTTTAGCTCATAATTCTAAGCCATAATTTTTCATTTTGGGAGAGTCAAAGCAGGAACTTGAAACAGCAAGTCATATCCCCAGGAGAGCAGAGAATCAGTTCACGGGTGCTTACTGCACAGCTCATGGATTTTCACTGCAGTTCAGGGCCCAGTCATGAGGCGGCACTGCCCTCGTTCAGGACGGCACACTCCATCCAGTTAAGGAAAATCTCCTGCAGATTCGCTTACAGACGTCACTGTCTAGGCAATCCGTCCCTGAAACTCTCTACCCAGGTGGGTTTTAGATTGTACAAAGTTGACAGTTGCATACAGTCAGCATAGTTGGCAGCTGTATGGCTGAGGTACAGTTTTCTCTAATGTTGATTTTTTTGTTTTCCTTCTTTCCCTCTCTGGTCTTTGGGAAAAATCAGCTCTTCCACCTGGAGTGGTTCTTTTCTTTTCTTTTTTTAAAGATTTATTTATTTTATGTGTTCACCATTGCTCTCTTCAGACACCCCAGGAGAGGGCATCAGACCTCATTACAGATGGTTGAGAGCCACCATGTGGTTGGTGGGAATTGAACTCAGGACCTCTGAAAAGCAGTCAATGCTCTTAACCACTGAGCCATCTCTCCAGCCCAGAGTGGTTGTTTCTACAGTAGCTACTTGGAACTCTTCCTGGGAGATGGTGATCAGCTTTCCAGAGACAATTTCAGTGGCCATGGAAGGCATGGCAGCATGGCTTCTTGGCCCCATGGTGGAGGAGGGGATAGGGTCGTTCTTTAGCATATTTCTAGAATGTGGTTCCCATGGATATGGAGAAGAATAAATTCTCGGGGCATGCTTTGGACTTAATGACTCATTCTTCTGAGACAAACTGGTCAGAAATCTGTGGAGACGAGTTTCCCAGTGATGCTGATCTGTACGGGAGGCTTAGGGCCTCTGCTATGGATTAGAGCCTGAGTCCTTCTCATGACTTCGCTTGTGTGAAGGCCCTGTGCGGCTGTGTGCTCTGAGTCCTGAAGCTGCGGGAGCTTTTGGTCTCACAGCATGTGCTGGCTGGTCTTAGGTCAGATGGACACACACATTGGAGTTATCTGAAAGGAGGGAATTTCAACTGAGACAAAGCTTTCATAAGATCCAGCTGTATGGCATTTTATTAGTCATTGATGGGGCAGTACCCATTGTGGGGGATGCTATCCCTTGGCTGGTGGTCTTGTGTTCTATAACAAGACTTTGCTGTCTTTTCAATCTGTGCTTCTGTTGTAGGATGGACAAGCCAATAAGCAGCACCCCTCTATGGCCTGTGCATAGGTTTGTGGTTCCAGGTTCCTGTTTGAGTTCTTGTCCTGACTTCCTTCAGTGATGAACAGTGATACAGAAGTGTAAGCCAAATAAACCCTTTCCTCGCAACTTGCTCTTTAGACATGGTGTTTTGCTGCAGTAATATAAAACCCGAGTAAGTGCCCATCCTGCCTCCCGCCCCCCCCCCCCATTTCTACCACCTTGGTCTGGCTCCCTTTATATGAGCCTGTGCCCCTTCTTTCTAGATAGCTTTCCTTCTCAGTTTAATGGTTTTAGGTTTGAAGTAGATGAAGAAATGAATGACAGTTCTGAGACCTACTGTGAAAAGGTCTGGGACACGGAAGGGAGACTTTGCTAAGTCTGTCAGAAAGTTTTGTTTCAAGGGAGGGAGGGAACCTATACCCCATGTAGACTGTGCTCAAATAAATCAAACCCCTAACAAATCTTTAGTTTGCAAGCGTATCCAGTGGCTGTGCTTGAGACAGCTTTACAGCTCTCAGGCATATCCCCTGTTTGAAGTAGGCTGAGAGTGACCAAAAATGGTTCTGCAATCTTGGGGTCTAGGTGGTCCTTGTCTTTCGTATTTGTGTGGAGGCTCTGGGTAGGAATAGGGTGGGCACAGTGGTCCAAATCCAGTGTGGACTCCAAATTCCTCCAGATGTAGAGCAAGCTGTTATACAGTGTGTTAGTCTGCCCTGAGCCTGCTCTGGTTTCCTTTCCTGTCCAGCCTCCTGTCCCAGTGCCGTGTGAGGCTTTAAGTGTGCTTTGAGCGGTAACAGGCTCAGAAGCTGGCTTGGGATACCTCTTGAGGACAATCTTTTTCATTATTGGCTTTCTGATATGAAGTTCTAGAGCAGGCTTTGCTGTTGGTTTTTGGGTTTTTTAATTTGTTTTGTTTTTGAGGGAGAAGAGTACTTGGCCATTCTCTTGAGGAGTGTCTCAACACTATATGACTATATGACTATAACAAGGTCGTAGTTAGGGCCTGGTAAGTTCTGTTTCTTGTTATTCTCCAGTAGTGGTATCATTTGTGTATGAGGTCAGGAAACAACTTGGTCTTCTGCATCTCCAAAATGACATAGTTACAGAGCCTTAGTGCATTCATTTATGTGACTAGAACTTAACGGTGCTGTATTTGTATATTAAAATGGCTAAATATAAATTCAATGATGTTCTTGAATTTGCTGTCTTTTCAATCTGTGCTTCTGTTATAGTTGATATCTTTTTTGATCTGCAGATATCACACCCACAGAGAGAGAGAGAGAGAGAGACAGAGAGACAGAGACAGAGAGACAGAGACAAAGAGGGAGGGTAGGGGGGTGGGGCAGGGCGGGGCGAGGCGGCAGTTGCAGGAGACTTTGTTTTAACCAGTCTGATTTAGTAGCACATGATTCAAACTCCTGGTCTCAAGTGATCTTCCCAAGTACTAAAATTACAGGTATGAGCCTCTGTATCTAGCTACATTTCTGGTGTTATTTATATAATTTTTATTTTATTTACTTATTATTTAAAGCAAGGTCTTTCTAGGCAGCCCAAGCCATTTATGTAGATAAGACTTGAACTCACAGAGATCTGCCTGCCTCTGCCCCCCAAGTTCTGGGATTAAAGGCATGGACTATCATACCTAGTTTTATCTGGTGTTTTTCTTAAAGAAAGATCAATACTAGTTAGAGATTACAGATATGAATTTCAGTGGTTTTGTGTGGTTATCACTTGACTCCATGACATTTATGGGGCTAGGGAACATTCAGGGCTGGCTTGTGGGACTGTCTGCTTTGGGGTTTTCCTGTCACAAGGCTGGTGAAAGCATCAGATACCTGTGAGAGTGGGACTGAGCCAGGTTTTTTTTTTTTTTTTTTTTTTTTTTTTTGCCAGTTGTCCTTCATTCAAACTGAGGGAGGCCTGGCCTGGGGGTGTAGGCTCCAGGATGTACTGGGCGAGCATCAGACTGCTAGCTTGGCCAATACTCAGGAATCATCTGGAATCTGCCTTCCCTACTTACAGTCACAGCAATTCAGAAACTCTTCTCTCTGAAGAGGGACTTGTTTCTGCTTCAGCCGTGCGTTTGAGATCTAAAGGTTTGTTAAATCAGATAATGGGTCAGAGCTGATGTTGTATAGAGTTCAGAATGATTTCTTAGAGAAGACTTCCACACCGCTCTGCTGATAACTTCACAGGAGTTCATGGGCTTGTGATGGAAAACAAAAACAGAACCAGGCATTTTTATGTTGACCAGTTTTTAGTTCACATATAGTATTTCCTTTAAGTGTGACTATAGTGGCACAGTCCACACCCTTTGCAATTACCAGAGAAATAACAGGAATTTCCCTGTGATCCGATTGGTGGCTGTATGCTGAAGGCAGATTCCTTCCTGCTTTCCTTTAGTTTCCTGTTAGACTTGCCACCATAGCTTGCTGTTCATTGTTCCCATAAAGAAGCCCTGGCATGACCTGTGATCATATCCCGAAATTGCTTTGGAATACCGAGTTATTAACTTATGATATTTAAATTGCCTAAAATCAAAACCATTAAAAAGCCAGAAGATTCTTGACAAAGTCTCCAGGCCTCGGTACTGTGCCCCAGAGAAAGGGCACATGGCATAGACAGACAGAGCTGGCTGGAACAAACGCAGTCCTGCTTTCTGATGATGTCCTGGCCACTGGCCAGAGGCAGTCTACCTGAGCCTTGCAGGAAAGTGGCTCAATTTTGTTACCTCATAGAACTTTTTCCAAGCTTGCAACATGTTACGTACCTTCAGGTAGATAACATAAAATATGTTCTCCAAGGGGGAAAATTCTAAAAATAGTTTATTTAAGTTATAAAAGAGCCCCCATTGTTGTTTTTATAAATGGAGAATTAATTATCTAATTCTTTAGTAGGAAAGTATATACTGTTTCTTGGCTAAAAACACTAATGTAAATTTGTTTTGTTTCGTGGTTATTTTTTTATGTTCTGGCAGTTGGGTTGGGCTTTACAACCTTGTGATGATGTCTAGGAACAGAAAAATGTCAGTATCTTTAAAAGATCTCAAGCCTTAAGGCTTTTTGGCTCTCTGTGTTCTGTGGCAAAGCAGTCCTTGGAGCTTTTGACCTGTGTTTAATGAAAAATGCTGTGAAAATTCAGTGATAAGAATTGGCACACACTTTGCTTGCACTGGGCTTCTGTGGGTGCAGCACTGTAAAGACCAGGGGTGACAAACTCCCTTTAGTGATGCCTCAAAGGCAGAGCTCTCAAAGCACCACTGCTATGGCAGTAGGAGCTGGCATTTATTGAGTACTTAACAGGGCTGAGCGTTTCATTCCTGTTGTCTAACTTGACTCTCTACAACCTTACAAGGCTGCCCTTATCCTTGTTTAACAGATGAAGTGGCTGGTTTGAAGAAGCTAAGCAATTTATTCAATTGCTAGTCTTGGCAGCTTTACTCGGGAGCATTTTCCTGTGGGTGTGTTCTATTTGCACGCCTCTGCCATGATGCTTGGCTCAGCACTGACCACAGTCACAATTCCTAAGTGTGTTGCATGTGCATTCTCCAGATTAATGGATGGTGTGTGGTAGACATCCTTAGTTATTTTAACCATGAAGTTTGAGTAGATGTACTCCCTTATCTGTGGCTGTGAGTTCCACGTGTTTACCCGTGGCTGCCCTCCCAGGGCTGCTGTTTCAGGGGTCAAGCACAAAGTTCTGTGAAGCTGCCTCAGAATCTGATAGCCAATCCTGCCAGTCTGGGAAAGAAACCAGTTCTGGTTGTCTAAAGAGAGCTGGCAGCTTTGCCAGGCAAAAAGATCTGTAGGTGCAAACAGAGCTCCAGATATTTTACTGAGACCAGGATTCATCCGTTTTCTTTCTCTCCTTTCCTTCTTTTCTTAATTTTACTTACTTACTTATTTATAGATTTTTTTATGAGGGCCCCAGGTGTGTTAGGCAAGGGCTTCTCTGAACCACACCCCTAGCCCAAGACCTTGATTTCTGAGACACAGTTTTTTGGCACTTTTTATTTATTTGCTTTCTGTGGTATGGATTTCTTTGAATAGTAAGGAAGACATAGTAACTCACTCTTTATTGTTCTAATTTTATAAATTCACATGTTGCCAAAATGAGCAGAACAGACTCGTAAAGACAGTTGTGAAGAAGAGTCCCCATCTTGTAGACTTATTGTTCTCAGCTTCATGTTTGTTGCCTTTGTATTTGTGACCACTGCATATAACTGTATTATGTTCCCAATTAATACATCTCTATCTCACTACTAATCTCTGTAGTATTTGTTCCTGTTGGTGCAAGATAAAGGTCTGTACCTGTGCAAGCTGTCTATGGAGTTGGACATTTATGCTTTCACTCCAGTAGATCTGAGGTCGTCATATATTTCTCTGCTGCAGAATCCCTTTCTTGGCATACATTTTAGGAGGAGATTGCAGTTTCTTGGTATGGCTGTCTTATGGCTCGTGATTCATTTTGCTGTGGTGTGCCCTAAGAGTCATACCCATTTTCAGTAGCCTAGCTGTAAGTATTGCCCAGGCTGCACTGCCTGGGGGTCGGAGTGTGAATGACTCCTCCAGAACTGCACTGGAATTCATCTCCCCTGGAGAATGATCTTGTCTCACGATGATTATGAACAACACTGCTACGATTTGTCCACTCTATGACTCTGTGTTTTTAGAATTGGTTTCCTCTTAAGCAGTCCTTGAATTTCAAAGATAGCATTCAGACTTACTGACTTAGCCTTGCCCCTTGTGCGTCCTCATGGCCAGCCCTACTGCGTGTTTACTGGGGAGCACATGTTTTTTTTTTTGTTTTTGTTTTAGATGTTGGTCAGACTCAGGAGTGGAGGGAAATATTGGTCTCAGAGGGAACCCTGATGTCCTTTAACTCCTTTCATCTGGGTTGCACATAGGTGCACATTGTTGTGATCATAAAAAGAGAAAGAGGTTTTAGAGAAACCTGTGGTATACGGTGGTGTGGGGGGTGGGGGTGCCTAGGCGGGCCCATGCCCAGGGACCACACGCACAGACATAGTATAGAGTAGAGTTTATTCAGGGCAGAGGATGGGAATTAATGGGGTAGTGGAGGGAGAGAAAGGCAGAGAGAGTAGAGAAGCAGAGGCCGGCCATGACCACATGGAGAGAGGGAGGGGAAGAGAGCCCAAGAGGGGCGAGGAAGTGCAGAGAAAGTAAGAGAAGCAAGAGCAAGAGGAATAAGAGATAACAGGGAGAGGAGGGGCCTAGCACCCTCTTTTATAGGCCAGGCCTACCTGGCTGTTGCCAGGCAACTGTGGGGAGGGGCATATCTGGCTGTTGCCAGGTAGCTGTGGGGTGAGGTGTAGACAGAATCCTGACACACATGGGCCGCTATGTGGAGACTGATACTGCACAGCAGCAGATGGAACCAGGGACTGCTTCTTCTGGTGCTGAGCATAGTTCCATCCACAAACCTTGCTTCTGTTTTAGAGGGCCTGCAGGGTTTTATTCCCTCTGAGTGCTTTGCCATTGCAGGGGTTCTGTGTAGGTGAAGTCCATACTGAACGGTCGTGCTTGCCTTCTTCTCTCTAGAAAGAGGAAGCCCAGAGTGGTTGTGGAGTCCTGTGTGTTCCTTCCACTAGATCCCCTTTGTTTTAATGATGTTGTATCGTTGTCGAGCCACTGTAGGCAACCCCATTTAAGCAGTGAGGAGAAGTGCATAATTGTCATTCAGCTGTTACCTGTAGTGCAAATGCCGGGGCGGTCCGTGTGTGATGGACAGTAAAGGCTTAGAGGTTGACAGTGAGTTAGCACAGTAGAGCCTCATTCATTTCATTTAGCCTTGTTTCCACAATAGCTTAACTGCTGTTTTGTGGAAGGTATTTTTGTAGATGTTCTAGCTTGGTGTGCTGATAAGACACATTTAGGAATGTCTCTCTCTGAATGTGTAGAACAGTGCTTGGCAAACAGCCCATGGACTGAGTCTGTCTCGCTACCTTTTGTGTGAACACACCCTGGCCAGGCATGGTGGTACATAATCCTAACAATTGGAAGATGGAGGCAGGAGAATTAGGGATTCAAGGCCAGCCTGGCTGTGAGTCCCTGTCTCAAAGAAAGAAATACACAAAAATCAAAAACTAAAACAGCTAGCCAGGATTGTTCAGTTGCATGCGACTTGTGGCTGCCTTCGTGGGAGGGTAGTCGAGTTGAGTAATTGTGAGCTTGTGACACACAGCGGCCAACATACTGTGCTTATCGGGCCCTTTTTGGAAGAAGCCTGTTTACTCTGTGCTCAGGAAGTACAGACAGAAGTGCGATGCTGCTGCACTGGAGCCTTGCACTTTCTTGGCACTGTAGCTCTGCACTTTCTCCTGGAGCAGCAGGAGGAGGAGGCAGCCTTCAGCATAGGGTTTCCGAAACACTGCGTGGTTCCTGGCAGGTAACAGGTACTCCCTAAATATTAGCAATGCCCCCTTTCTTACATCCTGTGTTTTAATCTGTAAACTTGCGTGTTTCTTCATGGAAAATTTGAGGTATGTTTCAAAGTCTTATCCAGTGGAAATAGAGTGCAAGCTGTGTGTGAGCTATAGATGTAGCTTCAGTGACCCTTGTAACCACATTTAAAAGTAAAAGGAGACATAATTTAGCGGTGTGTGGATTAGCCTAGTAGAACCCATGTCATGCCAACATATAGTCAGTGTGACAAATTACTACATTGCAACCTTTCTTGAAGACTGCAGAGTCCCTCCTGTTAAGTGTTTTACTCTGTAGCATGTCACAGCTGGAATAGCCACATCCCGAGGAAGCCACCATAATAGACAGTATCATCCTCAGATACCAGCTGGCTGTCCTATAATAATCACCCCCAAAGTCACCAGACTGCAGGACTGGTACATACTTCTTAAGTTATGAGCTCTTGGTTCAACAAGAGTGCCCCACCCCTTAGATGCCAGCTTCAATAGAACCTCCTGTATTTCTGACTGATCAGTTTTAAGTTCCTATGACTTCCCCTTCCTGTTCATGAATGCCATGTGACAACTGCTAGAACTCAGGAAAGGCACCGGGTCCACCTGTAGCACCACATTTTGCAGAAGGCAGTTACTGGTAGTTTATTAGCCAACGTGCAGTTCAGGAATGGTAGGGGGCACAGATGCACAGGGTTTGCCTGGGGCCTTGAGGGGCTGCAGAGTTTTCCTGACCTTTCCAGTTTCCTTCAGAAAATCACCCTAACGGGCTCATTAGCCAGGGAGTCTCCAACCTAGTATTTAAGAGCTAAGACCCAGTTTCTGTCCATCTTCCCTCCCAGCAAGCAGTGGAGTCAGGGTTGAATGCCCCCTCTCCGTTTGGGGATCCCATATTACGTCCCTTCATAGGCAGAGGCTCAGTTGTGGCTGATTGTGGCTCAGAGTCAGTTATCACTCTGGAAATTCTGAGGCTTTCTGGGAGCTGTATCAGAAGCCAGAACACTGCCCAGAGATACTTTTTTGTATTATTTCCATGACCGGACAGCACTAACTCAAGGCCCACCCATCCCCAGCCCTTCCCCAGCTGGCAAGACCTATTTAAAACACTTTTCTGTGAGCAGCTGAGGCTTTCTTATTTTCCATTCTCCCTTGCCCTTGTCTGAGTAATTGTGAATTTCAGTGCACTGGTAACTCCCCCACATCTTGGTTCTCAGGAAGCAAATGCAGGAAAATATAGTAACATTACTAGGGATCTTTAAATGTAGCATTGTGACTGTGCTCACAATAACTTGCTGAAGGATAACTAAAGTGTGGAAGATAAGTTTTCCTGTCGGTTTTCTGAAAAATAGGTTATGTAGCTAAAACTCTCCATCCTGCCTGCTGTCCTTTGGACACTGGGCAGATCAGACTGACATGGGAGCTTGTCTTGTAACCTTAGAGCTCAGGATCTGAGAGGCTGCTTGGCCTCATCTAGACAAGTTTGGTGGATAGAATGTGCATGTTGAGGTGCTGCTGGTGACGTTAGTGTAGCAGAGGGTTTTATGTTCTCTGTGTTGTCTTTCGCTTTTCTTTCTTTGCCTTGCTTGATGCTTCTGCACGTGACTCCCCCCACCCCCATGTTGGGAATAGAAGCTGGGGTCTTGGGTATAACTGGATGAGAAAGCTCTCTCACTAAGGTATACTTGGAATTTTAATGTTTAGGGTTTAGGTTTTTATCTGAAGCTGCATTCAGGACCCTGGAGCCTGAGCTCTGGTTTCTATAGTCAGCCTGCACTGTGTAGATTGTTTCTCATTGTTTCAGTTACTTTCTCTAGGAGAGAAGTTCTGTGCATAGATAGTTGAGAATATGGACAAGGCTGTGTAGAACATTTGTTTACCTTGCCTGAGGCCCCAGGGTCCAGCTGCAGTGCCACAGAACCATCCCAGAACAAGACAAGCTGAGCAGTACCTTGTACAGAACCTTATTTAAGCATTTCCACAGGAATAGTGTCGGAATAGAAGAGACTGGTGAAGAACCTCTGTGGAACAAAGTGAAACACGGCTGCTAAAGGGATGTCTGAAAGGTTTACGCATTGTATATTCTGAGCATGACTTTGCACAAATTCTTTAAAACTGAAGAGGATGGCTGAAATGGCCTCTGAGTGTCCTCCTACAAAGAGCTTCAGGACGAAGCACACTTGGGACCTCTTTCTAATGTGGAAATCCTTATGAAGGATGGTATTTGCACCTGGCTTCTACTTTGCTAGTGGGGAAAATACACAGCGTGGTTGTTTTTGGTAATTAAGAGGCATGAAACTTACACTGTATTTGAGTGTGTTTGAGTAAATGATGGTATTTAAAAGTGTCAGTGGGAAGCAGAAGGCTGTGGAATCTGCTTTAGAAGCAGGTTAGTAGATCTGCGTTAGAAAGGCCAAGGATCTGTAAAACAGTCCTGACACAACTCAGAATTAGACTGCCTGTGCTATCACAGTAGGCAATAGTGCCTGGGATGTGGACAGCAAAAGTAATTGAGTTGTTACTAGTGTGTAGTGTGCTTGTGTGTGTGTCTGTCTGGGTCAGTTGGTGGGTATGCCCAGTGGAGGCCAAATTCAATGTCAGATGTCTTCCCACTTTGCTCCCCATGAAGTCTCACTGATTGGCTAGACCAGTTGACCATCAAGTCCCCAGGATCCTCCCATTCATGCCTGGCTTGTTTTACCTGGGTGCTGTCAGCACCTTCCTTTTGGTCAGCGTTTTACCCACCGAGCCATTTTTCCCTGGATCGTGAATTAGTTTTCATTATTTTAAATATGGAGATATTTAGCAGGTTGAGAAAAATATATTTGGGTCGATTTTTGGCCTTTTAAAGTAGTTCAGCTATTGAAGGAAGGCATTCTAAGTAGTTTGGATCTGTGCACCAGTCTGGCATCTGACTGGCTTCTTGACCTTTCGTTATCAGATTTGTTGTTAACACAGTGATTCCATCCTTTTACAACTGTGATTCTTTCTAGTAAGAAATGTGGGACCTGGTTTGGACAGAGAACTTTCCTTCTTATTATGCCCCTTAGGTAGAAACCAGTATTTTATTATGAATAAAAAAAAGGTTTTTAAAGCTAATATTTCTCAAAAGGAGGCAGTTGAGGCTTTCTTAGAGTCCATAAACCTTTCTAGAAAAAGCATGGTATGCAGCCATTTTCTTCTGGTCAAAGTCTTAGTCTCAAGGCTGTCTTTCCTCTCTTTATCCACCTGTCATTCAAATATCTATTTTCCCTGTACATGTTCCCAGAAGCCCCTGGGGCTTTGCCTTCCCCATCCATGGGTACACTCAGGGCTACTTATCAGTTTTCTCTCCCTCAGTCAGGCTTGGGAGATGTCTAGGAACTCCCTCACCTCCTAGTTTGGGGGACTTTGGCTTGTAACGTTCCCTTTTTCATTCACTCTTCTGGAGGCAGAGGAGAGTCATGTAGGCAGATGCTCTCAAGGATGGCAATGTGGTGGCTTGGGAGGCTGAGTGATTCATTCTGGTGTCATTCCAGTAGCCTCTCAGAACCTCTTGGGAGTGCTTGCTCTCTTAAACCCTAGTTTGGAAACCAAAGCCGTACATGGACTATTGACTCTGGCCTCCTCAAGACTCAGCTCCAAAGTGAACTTGCTTACTTGGTCCCAGAGGAGAATACACCCAGCTCGTGCGTGCATAACACAGGATCCTATCATCCGCCTGCGTTTAATAAGTAGAAAGCTGAGGTCCTTATTGCACTGCAAACCTCGTTAGCTAGGGACCATGCCTCATACCAACTTTTCCAAGAGTGACCTATTGTTTCTGGTCTGCGTTCCCTCTCACCCAGCACTGGGACTGGCCCATGCACTGGGCAGTACTACATCAGGGCTTGCATGTCACTATTGGCTTAGCATACAGTCATCAGTATAGAGGAAATGCAAAGGACAGTGACAAAAATATTGCTTCAGAGCCTGAGTCTTCCTTGCCCTCTCCTGCACGCCAGACTCCTAATCCTACCTTCTGGCATTTTCCTGGCTGACTCTGCTGTTGTCTCCATGTCCCCGTGTGTGGGACTTCCCCTTCCTTTCAGTTATTACAAGGGCTTTCTTCTTAACAAGCTTTCGGTCCATGTCATTTCTTCACCAACAAACTGTTCCCTGATTTAAGCAAATCTGCCTTCTCACCTGAGTGAGAAGTTTCTGTTTTCCTCAGGCCATTGCCTCACCCAGGCCTGTTTACCCATCTCACCTCGGTGTTACCCTGCAGCCACCAGGGCAGTAACCAGTTTGAATAGAAGTGCTACAGTGCTGTGGTGGCTGACACAGTATGAATCACTTGAGGAGTCTCAATGAGGAAATGTCTAGATTAGCATGACTCGTGCGCCTGCTGTGAGGTATTTTGTTAATTCAATTAATTGAGGTAGGAAGAAGACCCACCCTGAATGTGGGTGGTACCATTTCTTGGGCTGGGCTTTGGACTAAAAAAGGAAAACAAAGCTGCACTAGCATGCACATGTTGACTCATTGCTTTCTGCCTTGGACTGTGCATGCAATATGACCAGCTGCCCCAGGTGCTTCCCTCAGTGACGGATGGTTATGAGGAATTCTGAGCCAAATAAAACCTTTCTCCCTTACGAAGCTTTTGTCTTTTTTTTTTTTAATATAGCAAGAGGAAATTAAGCTAATCACATGGTAATTGCAATATGTGGCTCTTAAGAGGAAATTAAGCTAATCACATGGTAATTGCAATATGTGGCTCTTCAAACAAGAACCCTTTCCTTTTCCTCTGGAAAGTAGCCTATGGTATGGACCATGTCTCTGGAATCCAGATTCAGGCAGGCTCAGATAGAAAATGTTATGACCTGGATAGTATAGTTAGATCTAACACGATTGCTTCCATGTGTACTTGAGACCTTTTTTTATTGGTCATAATTCCTTAAAGAATATATCCTCATATGCTATCTACATAGCATTAATTACACTGTGTTAGGTATTATATGAAATATGGGAGAGCGTGTGTTAAGTTTTTTACAAATTCTGTATCATTTTATTATAAGGGACTTTGGCATTTTGGGATTGTGTTCTGGTAGGAGAGTGTATCCTGAATCTAGGTATTTTTGTGTGCTCATCTCTAATCATTTTCCTAATTGTATATCTGATGAAAGAAGTGTAGCCCAAGAAGTTTTACATGGAGTGCTGTGGAAAAAAAAAATGGTTTCTAAAATCATTACTATGTTGGCTCGTTTAGAAATGAGTACCCTGTCATCTGGTACTAACTCCGTTTTCTAAAAAATGGTTGTGGGTCCCTCCCATGTGTACTCTTTGGTTGGTGGTTTAGTCCCTGGGAGCTCTGGGGGTACTGGTTGGTTCATATTATTGTTCCTCCTATGTAGTTGCAAACCTCTTCAACTCCTTGGGTCCTCTCTCTAACTGTTCCATTAGGGACCCTGTTCTTATCCTATTGATTGGCTGTGAGCCATGGGTGTTTTGATCCACTTTCCAGTAAGGATCAAAGTATCCACACTTTGGTCTTCTTTCATCTTGAGCTTCATGTGGTCTGTGAGTTGTATATTGGGTGTTCTGAGCTTTTGGGCTAATATCCACTTATCAGTGATTACATACCATGTGTTCTTTTGTGATGGGGTTACCTCACTCAGGATGATAGTTTCTAGCTCCATCCGTTTGCCTAAGAATTTCATGAATTCATTGTTTTTAATAGCTGAGTAGTACTCCATTGTGTAAATGTACCACATTTTCTGCATCCATTCCTCTGTTGAGGGAGATCTGGGTTCTTTCCAGCTTCTGGCTATTATAAATTATGAACATAGTGGAACATGTGTCCTATTGCATGTTGGAGCATCTTCTGGGTATATGCCCAGGAGTGGTATAGCTGGGTTCTCAGGTAGTAACTATGTCCAGTTTTCTGAGGAATCGCCAAACCGATTTCCAGAGTGATTTTACCAGCTTGCAATCCCACCAGCAACGGAGGAGTGTTCCTCTTTCTCCACATCCTCTCCAGCATTTGCTGTCCCTTGAGTTTTTGATTTTGGCCATTCTGACTGGTGTGAGATGGAATCTCAGGGTTGTTTTGATTAGCATTTCCTCTGATGATTAAGGATGTTGAACATTTCTTTAGTTGTTTCTCAGCCAACCGGTATTCCTCAGTTGAGAATTCTTTGTTTAGCTCTGTACCCCATTTTTTTTTTAATAGGGTTATTTGGTTCTCTGGAGTCTAACTTCTTCAGTTCTTTGTATATATTGGATATTAGCACTCAGTCGGATGTAGGATTGGTATATATTGGATATTAGCCCTCTACTGGATGTAGGATTGGTAAAGATCTTTGAAGATGACCATTTCAGACTTCAATGAGAGGCCATTGGTCCTATGAAGACTCAATTCCCCAGAATAGAGGAATGCAAGTCAGGAAATTGGGGAGGGGGGAGCAGGGGGAGAGAGGATTGGGATAAGGGATTTTTGGTGGGGTAATGTGGAAAGGGGTTAACATTTGAAGTGTAAATAAAGCAAATATCTCATAAAATTTTAATAAAAGGTTGTGACAGAATTTGGAGGGGTGGGTTTACGTATTATTTTAGTGTGTATTCATCTGGGTGTGGCACGTGGCTGCTTCCTCAATGAGAATTTGACTATTTTTGTATGCATTTTTCCTTTTTTCATAATTTTTGGAAATGTTTAATTTTTCTGTGTCTTGAATCCAGCAGAATCAGGGTGGAGTTGTGGTCACCTTTGTCCCTTATCCCACTCTTTGTCCAATTTCTGTTTGTTCTGTGTTAGATTACCCAAGCACATTCTAGTAGACCGTATATATACGGGATAACTTTTTGATATCATCTGTAGCCAGATGCCATTTTTATGATTTAATTGCACATTGGTTTTGTTTGAAAATAGTTGTTTTCCCTATGATTTTCTTATTTTTTCCTGATGTCCTGTGTTACCTTCTTTTTTTCCTTGTCTTTTTTTTTATTGGATATTTTCTTTATTTACATTTCAAATGTTATTCCCTTTCCACTTTTCCCCACTTTTCTCCGACCAGGCCATCCTCTGCTACCCATGTGACTGGAGCCATAGGTCCCTCCATGTGTACTCTTTGATTGGTGGTTAAGTCCCTGGGCACTCTGGGAGTACTGGTTGGTTCATATTGTTGTTCCTCCTATAGGGCTGTAAACCCCTTCAGCTCCTTGCGTCCTTTTTCTAGCTCCCCCATGGGGACCCCATTTCTTGTCTTCCTTTCAATTGTTTTATAGCTTCCCTCAAACAGATTCTCCCTATTAACAAGATAGCTTTTTTAGGCTGCCTTTTAAGTAAGAGAATCAGCTAATTAATCGATTTGAAAATGAGTTCCCCTCACCTCTTCTCACCTTCTTAGCCGTTACCCCAGGAGCACCACACTTCAGGGGCCAGGCCCTCTCAGCTACATTGAGCCGTGTGTGTGTGTGTGTGTGTGTGTGTGTGTGTGTGTATACACACAAATAATGCTTATCTTCTTATGTATAAATGCAAGCTCAAGGCCTGCTGGCTCCAGATTTCCTTTTGTTTACTCAGAGCCAGAGAATGAACAGTGCAAGACATAAAGCTGACTAAAAGTGCTTAGAGAGGGGCTGGCTTGTACTTGGATGTTTCTTTTGCCCTACTTGGGTGTGGCATTGTCCCTCAGATGCCCATGGGGCAGGCTTGGGTTTGCTCCAGTGATCCTCACTTTATTGGGTAGAGTTGACATTTATCAGCTCCTACTTCCTATGCATATCCATAGTTCAGCTTCTAGTTTCTGTCCTGAAACTGTGACACCTAATCTTCCTCCTTTTGCCCATTTCTATAACTATCAGATATCATGAAACTACAGCAGCTTGTAGAAGGTTTGGGGTATAGGCAGGCTTTTGTTACAGAGACTGCCAGACTGGATGACTGCTTGCCAAATGCTGCTCTGGTGGGGTCGGTACCACCTGCCCATGGAAGGCTGCTACAGTCTGCCTTGGGCTGTCTTCCGGCCCAACAGAGAGCATTTTGACATGACCAGAAAAATAAACTTGTGAATTGTCTTCCCTCTTCAGCTAGTGGTGGAGCAGGCTACCCATCCGCCTTTCTCTTCCAGCTGGCCCCGCTGGTTCCGGCCCAGCTGCCCCAGCAGGGTCAACTTCTGCTCAGGCTCTAAGCATGCCACAGCAACTCGGTGAGGAATGGCACAGCCCGCGGGTTTCTTTCTGTTTTGACTAAATATGAGTCTCACTTGTAGCCTCATTTCTCAGATGCCTCCTGCCTCACTCCCCTGGCCATCATTCCTAAGTAGAAGCCTTACAGATATTTTGAGCAGGCAGTCTAGTACAGGGGCTGGTTATGAAACTGTGAAGGGCTTGGGGGAAGCAAAGATCAGAAAGTAAGAGAGCTGCCTATAGCTGGAGCTCAGAACAGGACAGGGGATTCCCAGATCCTGCTTTCAGGCCCGTTTCACTGCTGCTGTCACAAGGAGAAGCTCTGGCTCGTTGGTGCCACTGCCGCTTGTCTTCCCCTCCACAGGAACCTGCTGCTGTTCCTGGTTGTGAGTGGAGGTGGGGAAGGAAAGCAGGCCTTTGAATCCAGCTGACAAGACTATGAAATACAGCTTTCAGGCCCTCAGCTTCAGCCATGTGGAGAACTGCCTGTGAGGTCCTGATACCAGTCCACACCTGGCACTCAGATTCTTTGAAGTGTGGGTGGACCTATTGTTCGACATCTGGTCAGAGTGGAGAGGTTGCCTATCATTGTATGGGTCAGTGTCATTGTGCTATGGAGACTATGCTGATGATACAGAGAGACACACCTGCCAAAGCTGAAAATATGGCCCTTGACAGGCCTTGCAGGCTCAGTGTCCTAGAGTTGAAGTGGGTTTCAGGAGCCTGGAGAAACCATTGGCACCGAGTAAGTCTGTTGCTGCCTCTAATCGGCTGGCATCCCTCTCCCATGTACGTGGTGGCAGATGGCCTCCATCTAGAGCACAGAGGTACATATATTCAGCAGAGGCCAAAACTTTCCTCATCCGTTTGATATTCTACTCTTTGGGGAGAGGCATCTTTGCCCTAGTTGAGTAGTTGCTACTCTGAGGCAGCCTCCTGACTGCTTCCTGGAACACACCTCCCCTGATTATTTCCAGGAACAAGGGAAGGGCCAAAGCAGTGGCCAAAGGAGACCCACTAGGCAGAGTCCAGTGGAATTTACTACCAACAAAACAAGTAATATGTTTGTCACAGGTGATGGAGGATGCAGTGACTGTCAGTCTTGGCAACCCTTACCTGGTGCCTCTGACCATATCCTTTTAAACTTAGAATTAAATTTGCCTTCAAATATCAGCTTTGAGTAATAAGACTAACTTGTACTAAGAATTGATAATAAATGTATCTGTTAGAATCTCTTCTGGAGAAAAAAGGGATCCAAACTTAGGGTACTCTGTTAATTTAAGGATATCTTGATCTATTTCCTATTGCTAATAACAGAATAATAAAAGTTTGTCCTGGCTCAAGAACTCTAAAGGTCCCAGGGTGGTCTTGGGTGTAAATCAGAGCATTGCATGTTGGTGTGTGTGTGTGTGTGTGTGTCTCGTGTGTCCTCTGGTCTTTCTTAATGAGTTTAAAAAGTAATCAAGGTTCAGTCACAGGGGCTGCAGCTAGATGACTAATCATTGTTCTTACTAATCAACTCTCAGTGATCCTAACCTCTATATGCTGTGGCCAAATTGAGGGGTATCCCAACCTGTAGCATCTCCTCTTCCCCTCTCATTAGTACCTCACAGTGAAGACCAGCATGAGGACTCTCCAGGATTTGTGAAACAGAGGGTGGCCCATCCCCACTCACCTGCCACATAGTGTTTCTAGACATCCACCCTCCCTACCATGAACAGACTTACTGGGCCTCAATGGCTTGTGTTTCTTCAGTTCTTTAGTTCGTTTCTACTCATAAACTAAATTACCTTTCTCATTTATTTAGTTCACCTTCTGTCTTTTATATGGTGTTATTTTAACTAAGCATATTTTATATGTGTTAGAAACAAAAGCATACTTTAAGTTTCTGGTTGCAAGATAAATATAGAAGAGTAATTATTATAGACTGTTTGAATAACCTTTAAAGTGAAAATTTCAATATTAAGGTCTTTGCTTTTTAGGTACTACATTTACTTGGGTCCTAAGAGTTATAAATATTCAGATTTTCTCATATGCCCGTTTCCTCATAACTTTTGTACATGGAAACCTTCATAATGGAACCAAATGAAATACACCTTCCCTTTTCTTTCAATTAGTACGTATTAACTATTCAGAATGCTGGGTTTTTGCTTTTTGTTTTGTTTTGTTTTGTTTTGTTTTTTAAGACAGGGTTTCTCTGTGTAGCCCTGGCTATCCTGGAACTTGCTCTGTAGACCAGGCTGGCCTTGAACTCTGAGATCTATCTGCTTCTGCCTCCCCAGTACTGGGATTAACATCTTGTGTCCTGTGCCTGTCTTAGAATGGTAGGTTTTATTGTGACAGTTTCAAAAATGCTGTTTTACTTTGGAGTTTGGATTTAAGTTTTGACGTTTATCCTCATTCTTCATGGCCTCTGTCATGTTGAAATGGATGTTGAATAATATGAATTCCATAGTTTCTGTGCCTGAAAGCCATTGACTATGGAGAAAAACTGTTGCCAGGTAGTGTGATCACTGTGTGGCTGAGAGTTTGTCTCTGCAGTCCAGATGTTGGGAGTCTAGTTGCAGGGTGATGGTGTTAGAGGAGAACCTTTAGGAGTTGTTTAGAGTTTGAGTGTGGAGTCCCAGCAAATGGATTTATTCTCTCACGCCTTTGTCCGTTGTGTTATATAACACAGAGAGAGGATGCTGGTTTGTGAACTAGGATGTGGCCACCAGACATGGACTTGTCTTGTGCTTTCAGCCTCTGAACTGAGAAACAACCCAGTCTGCCAGATGGACAGAAAAGGCAGTGGTGAACCTCTGATCATCAGTGGCTCTGGTGCTGATGGTGGTGGCAGGGTTGTAGTTTTGGAAATGATGCCTTGTGGAGACTTGCAAGCAACTTAGAGACTTACAGAAAATGACAGCTCTGCAGTATGGTTACCACAGCCTCCTGAGGTCCCCTTGCTCTCTGTCTCTCTGCCTAAACTGCTGGCTAAGCAAACAGGTTCATGTCCTGGGTGTGCTTAGAACCAGCTCCTCCACGATGGGGGGCAGGGTGTCTTTAGTGTAATAAGTAATGGTT
Organism: Apodemus sylvaticus; assembly: GCF_947179515.1. NCBI lineage: Eukaryota > Metazoa > Chordata > Mammalia > Rodentia > Muridae > Apodemus > Apodemus sylvaticus. The sequence goes on from NW_026263217.1 coordinate 1,259,655, forward strand.
TGTGGCAATGGAAGGAAATGGTAATAAAGTCACTGTGACTGTTGTGGTCTGCCTTCCAGGCACACCCAGAGCAGTTAAGTGAGGATCATTTCTCTTGGCTTTCTTTCTCTCTTATGTTTGAAAGTTAAAGTTGTGCTAGTCTAGGAAACTGGATGACATCTCCCACAGACCTGAGTTAGCAGTTGAGTTGACGCCTGTTCCACATAATGTCTTTAGAAATGTTGATGTCAACCTTAGCGATTATTACCTGGTGGGACTGTCTTAGTCTGATTTCCATTATAACAATGGGATATCCAAGGCTAGATGCTTTATTAAGAATTAAAGGTCTTTCTTACCTTAAGTCAGGAGGCTGAAAGTCCGAAGTTGGTTGGCTAGCCATTGTAACTAAATACCATGCAAGTGATAGCATGTCAGGTGCTGCCATGTGACTGGGAAGTTACAACGAAAGCCAGGATTGGGAGGAGCCAGGCTTATTGAAAACAACTCAGTGTTGCAGAGCTGATCTCAGACTTCATGAGAATAGTGTGATTCCTTCTGAGGAAAGCACCTCCAATCTCTTTGACCTTTCACTAAAACTACCTTCTAGGCATCCCACTGTCTCCCAACATCTGTTTGAGGACTAGGCTTTTCACATACCAAACCTTTCAATTTATTCAGGCATACTGAATCCAGATGATAGTAAAGACTCTTAGCTGCTTTGAAACCAGAATCCCAGCACTTGGGAGGCAGAGGCAGGTGGATTTCTGAGTTCGAGGCCAGCCTAGTCTACAAAGTGAGTTCCAGGACAGCCCGAACTACACAGAGAAACCCTGTCTTGAAAAACCAAAACCAACCAACCAAACAAACAAAAAACCAGAATCAAATGGTGATTTAATGTAGCAGCCATGTGCTCGATGCTTGTCTGCTGACTGAAGAAGAGGATGAGCGTTAATGATAAGATATAGTATGGATTATTCTTGCCAGAGCATGGAGTAGCATGTGGTGGTGTGTGCAGGGCTGTCATTGCCAGTTAAGGCTGTTAGTGATTCCTGACAGTTAGCTTGTGATGAGTGTGCCTACCCCTAGCCAATTTTGAATAGTGCTTGTAACTTCTCAGCTGCTCTGCATGTTATATATTCCTGTGTGTCTGTTGTATATATAAAATAATATATATTAGTAATTTTTACTGGTGCTGATGTTATTCTGACACCATCAGTATTGATACCTATATTTTGATTTTATATGTTTATATATTATGCATGCATATGTATATGTGTGCAGAGGCCAGAAGAGGGCACAAAGATCCCTCTTCTTTTGTTCTTAATCTTATTCCCTTGAGACAGAATATCTCCCTGAACCTTGAATTTACATTTTCAGCTAGACTGATAGCCAGCAGGTCTTAGTTATTTTCCTGTCAATGCCCCCAACAGCACTGGAGTTACAGGTGTATTGGTTCTTACACAGGTGCTGAGATCCTAACTTGCGTCCTCACAGTTGTGCAGAAAGTACTAATTTTACTGAAAAGCTGCTGTCTTAGGGTTCTCTATTGCTGGGTAAAAACACCATGACAAAAAAAAAAAAAAGGCAGTTTGGGAAGAAAGGGTTTATTTGTCATTGAGGGAAGTCAAGATAGGAACTCAAGGCAGAAACCTGGAAGCAGGAACTGAAGCAGAGGCTGTGGAGGAACATTTTCAGCCTGCTTTCCTATACAACACAAGGCCATCTGCCCAGGGGTGGTATTTACTTTAGGAGCAGCTTTAATTCTAAAACCCCATGGAAATGAGAGTGGGTGATTGAATCTTAGAGGCTAGTCCCTTTTGTAATAAAATTCAAGGAGATCAGGGGACCTTCAGGGTTTGTGCCCCTCTGCGTCCTGTAGACACTCTTTGATTCACTTTCCCTGTGTTTTTCTGGTCGTCTCTGGCCTTTGGCTTGTATGGAACATTTCATGTCTGTGCTAAACATAACCATCCTTTGACGGACACATCATACTGGACTATGGCCCGACCAGTGTGCTTTGGCTGTGACGGAATGCCATTTCTCAAGTCTGTCAGTGATGATGGTTTTCCTGCTGGTTGCTGGTCTGTCTGTGTCTGCTCTGTGGCAGGTAAACATGAAGGAGATCCTCACTGTGCCGATCGACTTTCAGGTTGAATGTGGGGTCATTGTGAAGAAGGTCAGTCAATGTGCTAGAAGAAAAACATTAGACACCTTTATGAATCTGTTGCTGTACCAGTATAGATGAATTCTTTTACTGGAAATAAAAATACCTCAGCTAAACGGCTTGTCTTGTTTTGCTGATGTGGAATGGGAGTTGGCCGAGTCTCCTTCACTCACAGCCTTGGCCATGGCACCCCGAGACCCGTAGGCTCTAGACACTTCTGCCAACCTGTTACTTAAATGCCCAACATTATAAGCTGTGTTTGGTCTTTAACAAGCAACAGGAGTACACGTTCTTGCCCATGCCTGAACTCCTTACTTAGAGTTTTTGAGAAGAGCAATTATGAACCTGGTGCTTTGGGAATTGATGGGTTGAAACGGGCCGTGGTTCTTAGGGAAAACACACCTTTCTCAGACTTCTTGGGTGATGTCAGAACTGAATGCCCAGGGCCTGGATCAGGAATGCTTAAGGCCTATTTAGTAGCTAAAGGATACCTTGGGGCTCACTTAGGGCTTGTTTGTTTTTCCATTTTCTGTCAGTGAGGCTTAAGTTTTAATTATAAAAGTCACCTAGGTCCAGACCATTAGACAGATCATCTTGTGGTAGACTGAATGATTGCTGGCCAGGCTGGTTTCATGCTAGTCCCAGCTTCTTTTGCTTGTGTCGCCTGCTTACTACCTACCTTCTTTCTCCCGGCCTGGCTTGGCCGAGCTTGTGCTCTCTCTGAAGGCATTCCCTGGTCTTTAGCTGACCTGTATATAGCATTGGGTGTGCCATGCACCCTCCACTTCTCCATCTGCTCTGCCTGGGCATGAAAAGGAGGTACACTTGCATATTTATCCTCACAGGGTCTCCTTAAGGAATATTAGCTTCTCCATGCATTGCTTTCCCCTCTTTCTCGGCCTTCAGTGTTCTTTGGTGGCCTGAGGCACATGCAGCTTGTCTGGGATTGTTCATAGCTTAACTTCAACTCTTATTTATTTATTTATTATTCATTCATTCATTCATTCATTCATTCATTCATTCATTCTTGCGGGGAGGGTTGTTTTTTTGGATTTGGTTTTTCGAGACAGGGTTTCTCTGTGTAGCCCTGGCTGTCCTGGAACTCACTCTGTAGACCAGGCTGGCCTCTAACTCAGAAATCTGCCTGCCTCTGCCTCCCAGAGTGCTGGGATTACAGGTGTGTGCCACCACCGCCCTGCTCCATTCGCTTTTTTATCTGAGGGGCGTCAGTATGTCTGTTCTTAATCCCTTGGCCACCACCTGCTTCCTCCTCATCTTACTGTTTTCCTCCCATACCGGGGATTGAACCTCAGTCTTTACATAAGCCAGGCAAGCACTCTAACACTGAGCTATCCCTGACCTTCTCTTCACTTTTTATGTTGAAACAGTGCCTCACTTTGACTGGGATACCCTTGGATCTAGGTGCTTGTCCCTGAGATATTGAGTAGCTGTCTTACAGGTGTATTCCACCAGCCTTGTCTCTCAACCCTTTACTTTCTTGAGACTGAGCAGGCACGAACGCTGGGGTCAATCTGCTTCTCTCCAGGGGCTCTAAGGTCACAGTGTTAGTAATAAAGGCCTCAGTGGGATGGTCGCCTCACTGCTTAGTGCCTGATTCCATGTAGCAGTGACACACTGTGACCCTCAATGCTACCCTCTTTTCACAGGCAAGACATGAAGTTTTTGGGATTCTTATTAACAGTTGAATAGGGAACTTGGTATCTCTTAGGGCTAGTTACAGGACAACCTGTCTCACCTTTGACTGTGGCTTGCCTTCTTGGTCCTGCTGGGCTTGAGACTTTTAGGATGGGTGGAGTCACAGAGCTGGGAGCCACTGGGGGTCATTGTGATAAGTGCTCTGAGGGCCTGTGTGTGGCTCTCAGGGAGGGAGGGAACAGGTCTGGCAGCCCCTTGCTATGGGCAGGGAAACCTTGAGCTATATAGTCTATAGATACAGGATCTTTGCACATTATAGCCATGATAAACTTGAACAGGTAGTTTATTTTTGTCATCTTCTAAACTATAGTATAATAACTGTTGCATTTACATTGTGTTAGGTTTAAGTCTCTTAGAGCTCATTAAATGTTTTTGTGAGAGGACATGGGTGAGTTTTAAATAAGGGACTGGAGTGTGTGGGTTTTGGAACCTTTGGGGAAGAAGTTAATTCCTTAAGTCAGTTGCTCATGGATGAAGGGTGAAAGAATTTGCCTTTTATGGACCGTAGAGACCTGCTGTTCACATTATGTAGACACTGCCCCTCTCATGGTGTGTTTAGCTTCGGACACTGGCTGAGCTGGGCAATACTTGATGTGGGATCTGTGATAGTAGAAGTTCTCAGGAGAGCAGATTTGTGTCCAGCCAGGAGTTGGGTACGGTCTGAGAATGTCATTTAGAGTTTTGGGGAACTAGATGGATGCTTATCTTTCTGGGGACTGAACTCATGGCCCAGATTGCCCCCCTGGGCAGTTCTCACACTTTGAGAAATCCTCACACTATGCCAAACCCAGTTTTCTCATTAAGAAAATGAATGAGCATCTCTGAGGAGGAACAAGTTAAGGGCCATGCTGTGCAGGCCCAGGGCAGCGGCGCCCGCTCTCATTCTTGGGGGCGTGGGCTTTAGTGTCTTCACCTTGTTCCTAAATTGACATCTGAAACTGGGAACAAGGTGAAGACACTAAAGCTATTTTAACAGTAGAGCAAGATGCTATTGCCATGTGTTGGACTAGAAGGGAGGCCAAGATCTTCAGGCTAGGAAGCAGAGCTGGCAGGCCGAGCCTCTGTGCCAGTGTGTCCCTGTGAGATGTCACAGCTGCTGTACTGGAGGGAGATGTGCTTGACTGCTGTTTGTGTGAAAGGAGAAAGCAGAGCTAGGCCTGAGTGACACCCTTGAGTTCACACAGAGCGTGTTTGGTGTGCAGCGTGAAGAGGGCACAGGGCAGCCGTTTCCATCCTGGGATTGAATTCAAGTCTTTAAAACTTTTGCAGCAGTTGCTTTTACCCACTGGATCATCTTTACAATTCCTAATGCATATTTACTTAGAGCAAGAGTAACTGGAACTGCCCTTGGCTAAGTAACCCTTCTGCCACCCGCATCCCCTGTGGGGCAGACTGTCCACTGTAGTCTGTACTGATGTGTAGTAGTTCCCTCAGTGGGCGCAGCACTGGCGGGGCAGCCTTTACGGGTAAACAATGGCGACTTTTATTCAGCTTGTTCCTCTGAGGATTATTAAATATGCAGGCAGGAGGAAACCCAGCTAATGCAATGTGTAATAGCCCTGCATGCATGTGCTCAGATTTTCTCATGTTCCCTCCATCCCTAGGAAAAGGCTATAAATTAAATCCTCATGTTTGATTTTTTTTTTTTAAGGGAAACAGCAGGGTAGCCTGTTCCAGCTTATCCATCATGTCCTGTGACTCAAAGGGAATTCACCAGTGGAATTTTCCAGAAAGTCAAGTCTTTTTTTTTCCCCTGCCTGAATATTGCTGCCTTGTAACAGAAATGTAGACAGATTGGGGATTTGCAGGATAACACAAAACTCCTTTTCCTGCTGCACTCAGAGAACAGTAGTTTGGGTCTGAATTAGTCAGCATTCTCTCGAGTCACTTATGGAATGTCTCTCTATATTGAGGGAATTTATTGTGATGACTTACAGTATGTAGTCCAACTAACCCAACAATGGTTAGCTGTGAATGGGAACTCCAAGAATCTAGTAGTTGCTCAGTCCCACGAGGCTAGTTGATTCAGCTGGTCTTCTGTAGAAGGAGGTTCCTACAGATGTGCTGGCAAGTAAATGCAAGCAGGTGAAGAGTGAGTCTTCCTTCTTCTTATGTCCAATGTAGGTCTTCAGCAGAAGGTGTGGCCAAGATTAAAGGTGTGCAGCATACACCTTGACCTGGGCCTTGCTTTGTCCCAGGTTGACCTTGAACTCAGGGCACAGTCTTCTGGGATTAAAGGCGTGTACTACCTTTCCTGGGCCTAAGCTTTTAATGATCACTATGCCTCAATGCCTCAAGATCTCCATGCCAAGATCCAGGTCAGAAATTGTGTCTTCCAACCTCAAGATCTGGATTACAGCTGAGCCTTCCAATTCTGGATTGAAGTTCATTCCAGATATAGTCAGGTTGACAACCAGGAATAGCCATTACAGGGCCATTTTGTTACTGTCATCTGAGCCTTATGTTAGCTTGGGGGCTGTTTTCTTATGTGACCTGTGCCATGCTACTGATGCTCTAAAACTCAGTGATGTAAGTCATGTTGAGTAAGGAAAACCTTGACTTCATTAGTTCTAATAGAAGTTTGCCATCCTGTGTCCCGTGACAGCAGTATTCCTGAGAGTAGAGTTTCAACCTGTCCAGTGGCTATGTCTGGGTTAACCAGGGAGGAGAAGCTACTTGTGTATCTCTCACAGTTTGAAGCAGCCTCTCTAGGCTAATTCTGTTAGTGCTGGCTTTGTGTAAGGAAAGGGGCATGCATGTTCAATTCCAACGTATGTGTTTCTACTGGGTACTCAAAGCAACGAGAAAAGTGCCAGACATTCCTGCTTGCCTTTCTTGTACTATGGTGTAGGGTTAAGGAGTATGCTGATGAACTAGTTTTCAGGTCTTTAGAATGTAGATGAGTGTCTTTCTCTTGTACCATTATATACTCTGATAATCACTATCATTTAAGTCAAATATGTTTATAGATCCCACAGTTCTGATTGCTTCCCACAACAGAGTCTGGCATTTCAAAAGAATGGAAAAAAAAGTTTGTTCTTTTGGAGGAACTGTGTGTCTGCTTGCTCAGGCCTGCTGTTCAGCTGCTATCTCAGGTCCTGAGTGTTTGCAAGGCACTGGTGATTTTGGTGTTTGCCATTTCAACATTTTTACAATGTGCAGAAATCATGCAATCTAAATTTCAGCCCCAGGACACATGGGTGAGGCTAGGAGCTTGTGGAAGCCACCAGTGCCTCAGGATGTCTTTTGAAGCAGGCAGTAATTGTATGTAGTGCTACTTGGCTCCTGGAGTGGCGGTAGTCTTTGAATCCATTTGGAAAAGGGCGGAGTTGGATAATGAACCTCAGTGGGAGATATTATTTCTTGAGATTTCTGTGGACACAAGAGAAAGTAATCCTGGTGTTTGTCATGTAGGTAAGCATGAAAGAAATCACTGCCATTCAAAAGGATAGAGTTGAAACTGTCTCATCCAGAAGACAGCCAAGAAAAAAAGTCATAGTTACGTGTTTCCTTGTGAGTTCTCAGAACCCAGATGTGCCCACATGCTGGCTTAGACTCCAGATGAGCCCACAGGCTGATTTAGAACCCAGATGTGCTCACGGGCTAGGTTAGAATCCAGATGTGCCCAGAGGCTAGGTTAGAACCCAGATGTGCCCACATGCTGGCCTAGACTCCAGATGAGCCCACAGGCTGATTTAGAACCCAGATGTGCTCACAGGCTAGGTTAGAATCCAGATGTGCCCAGAGGCTGGAGTTCCTCATACACACAGGAGAGCAGCTACTTCTTCCGGTGAGTGGAAACCGTGTTACTTGTGTCTGCGCAGGTGCCTGTGAATCCTGTGCTACTCTCCATGTGGGCATGTTTGCTTTTGTCCTTTGTAAGGCTAGTCTAGGAGAGCTCTACTGCACACAAATGTCACTCTCCATCTTAGCTGGAGGCTGGATGCCAGATCCATAATTCTTAGTAAGTGCTATGTCTGTTTTTATCTGGTGTGCTGAAGCAAATAAATATTACAGCTGGTGTGGTGCTGCATTTTTGGTTCAGATGAATTCTTAAACTGGGCTATCCTTATCCTTCCTACATTTGTCTATAGTCATAAATATATACACTTGAGACCTGCAAATGTGTGTCCACTCATGCCTGTTTTCCTATTCTTCCTCATTTGTCTTCTGCCTTGCTTTCCTCTTCGAATGTCCCCTCTAGTGCATTTCTCTTTGTTGTTAGTTAATCCATTCACCCAGCCAGCCTTTTATTGATTTCTTCTTGTTTGGGGCACTGTGATTGGTGTTGTAGACAGAACAGTCCATTATTAGCACCCAGCGCAGAAATAATGACAAATGTAGCACCGTCTGTAAGACAGGTGCCACTTGTTGGAGTCTGCAGGACCTGAGCACTAGTGGGAATGGTTTTCTAAATACAGGCCCCTTTGTTTGGGCACAGTCAGTGCCAAAACAGGATAGGTCTCTGTTGGAGCCTTTGCCTCAGCCTTAGACTTGGCCCTGGTCTTCTCTTGGGTCCTTGTCTGTTCCTCCCTGTGTGTGATGTATCAAGCCAGCCCCCAGCTTAGCCTTGCCCATATATTCATGAACAAGAATGAAGACAAACCACAGGCCATGGGAATTTGACCCAAAATCTTTTGTTAAAATGTTGAGAGGTGTCAGTTCATGAAGACTTGGCAATGCTCCATGTCTGCCTGTGGTGGCTGTGGCCTGATTTCCCTCCTGTTTGGTTTGGAGTTCTGGTTCCTATCTATCATTGCCATGTTCATGGCTCTTTCTTTTGTGGACTTGGCCTCCCTCACACCATGCTCCTGGATTCCTTCCTTTCTTCCTGCTGCGGCCCAGATGCCTCTGACCATTTTCACCTCCATCCTCGAGGTATTGCCTGGCCTTGAGCATATCTTACATCTCTGCTATCTGTGGTTCAGTCCCTTGTTTCTATTATTGGGAATGCCAATACCATCCTTTAAAATTGTGAAGTGTTGATGCATGACCAGCCTCAGCAGCTCAGAGACTCGTGGTAGGAAGGTGTTTTATCTGAACTCCTCCGTGGTCCTGCTCTGGGCTGATGCAGCAGGGACACAAGGCAGCTGTTCTCTGCCTTATGCTCAGCCCCGAGTTACTTGATTCTCTCTCATCTTGAATGATTTTTTTCCTTGTCAAACTGAACAAAACTAGCTTACCAGAGCGTAAAGCACAGACCCAGTTCTATTGAGCTTGCATTTAGAGCCTCTGCAGAATCCTTTACCAGTGAATGCAGTGGACCAAAATGTTAGAGTCCTCAAAACTCACCACATGGAGGAGGTGAGTGGCTTTATATGTAGATGGGGCCTTTTTGGCAAAAGTTAAATAGTGAAGCTCAGATATTGAGATTAGAGCCTTTCAGAAGTCATACTAACTAGGCATGGTGGTGCAAGCCTGTAATCCTGGCACTTTTGGAACTAAAGCTGGTAGATTTTTGAGTTCTAGGCTAGTTAGAGCTATATAGTGAGAGCCTGCCTTAAATAAAACAATGTGGAGTAGAGTGTTGATCTTTGCTGCTGTACCATGTAAGGATACTGGAAAAGGCCACCATGAACCAGGATGAGAAAACAAAACAAAACAAAACAAAACCACCAGGAGCTGCCTGCAGCCTGACCCTGGACTTGCAGACTCTATACAAACCTGAGCTAGGAATGCCTTTTGTTTAAGGTCTGTCACTTTTTATAGAGCCTTAGATGTGTAAACCATTGAGCCCTGCTTGAGTTTTGCTGTGGTGCAGATGTCATTTTAGGAGTTGCTGGGGTACTAGTAAGTTTACCCACAAAGGTGTCCCTATGGGCTAGACTTCTTCATGCCAGGGAGCAAAACTCTGCTCCCTTTCCCTGATGTTATCGAGGAGGTTGGATTGGAAGGCTAATAAGGCCATCGGTTTTGTTTTAATTTTGATCTGCGTTTATGTTGTAAGCTGAACTCATTCTAATCAAATCATACATGCAGACCCCTGATACACACCATTCCAGGGTCTGTTGGAACAAATGTACCTGGGTTTTTCTGCTGGTTCTTTATTCTCCCACTTTTCCTGTCCTCCATCTGCCACTAGGCCTGACACAGCTGGGACGCACTCTTTTCTGAGGCTCTTCTTGCTTCTAGGATGAAGAAGTGATGACTGGAGCTTTGGAAGTTTCTAAAGTTATCTGAATTACTGGAAAGGGCGGGGCGGGCGGAAGAGTGAGGCAGTTCTTCATAATGTGTGTCTTTTAATTGGTTATGCAAATTGGAAACAAAAGCTAGAAAATGTAGACACTGTAGCTGTCATTGGTTGATTTAAAGGACACCCACGACCCCAAAACTCACCCATAAAACATTCTTTGGTGGGACAAAGCCCACTGTGAAAAGTAAGGCCAAAGGTCATGGAAGGGGAGTGTATCAGTCACAGTTGAAACTCCTCTGGGTTGATTACAGATGCTTTTCGATTTATGGTGTTGCTTCTCAGTCAGCCCATCCTAAGTTGAAGTTGAGAGACTATGTAAGTTAAAATTTACTTAACACATCTGCCATACTGAATATCTTAGTGTACATTTTCTTAAATGAGCTAATAACTCTTGCACTATTGGACCGACCTGTCTAACAGAAAGCTAGTTTTATTGTGTTGAACATCTCATGGAATTTATTAAATTTATATTTTAAATTATAATTTAACTGCCATGTCTGAAATAATTCTGGCAATAGTGTCCTAGTTTGGGGGTTTCCCTAGGTGATGACCATTGTCCATCCTCCCCAGGGTCCTATTGCATATTGCTAGTTTAGGGAAAGCTCTATATCTGAAGTTTGGTTTCTATTCAGTGCATATTGCTTTTCTTACAGGAGTTGTTAGATCACAGAGGAACCCTGGTAACCCTAAGTGGCTGGGGTCAGACACCATTCTTAGTAGGCCACTTGGACACATTAGAAGTAGTAAAAAAAGCAGAGAAAGAGTTATTCAGTGGCCACATTGGTAAAAGGAACACATAAAGAGAGATGGAAATCCCCGAGTCTATCTTGAGGGCCTGATACAAGAAGGTTTAGATAGGAATACACTTCAAGAGGTATGTGTAGTTAAGCAGTCTTCACCAAGGCACAGTTTTGCCCACCATTGCCAGGGCTCCTGGTTTGTCTTATAAAGTTGTCAGAACAATGAAACCTCCTGGGACAGGAGTTCTCTCCTGGATGGTTGGCAGGGAGCTTCACTGCCCACTTCCTGGAGAAATTCCAGTTTCTTGGAATCTGTGGTGTCAATAGTTGATAGCTAAAAGACTAACTTTAATTTCTCTCTTTAATGTATCATACCTCCTGTCAGTACGGTCACTTTTACCACATCCAAAGGTCAAAGTCATTATGCTGAGCTGGAATTGTTGGTGCTTGTAATTATTACAGGGACAGATTTTGCTGGGTTTACTGTTATCTTCAATCCCCTTTGACAAGTTGTGTAAGCACTAGAGATCTTAAAGAATGTCCTACATGTCTGCATCTGGGTGCCGTGCCAACATGGCACCATGCTTTACAGCTACTGGATGCTGCAGTTGGCCTGTAGAGCTTACTGGTCTCCCTCAAGTGCTTCCTCCTGGGGTTTTCTGTTTCATTGTTTGTTTTCTTTCAATGCTATTTATCCACTTCTAGTTTCACTCCCTGTCTTTATTCTTAAATTAACTTGGCCACCAGCCACTGTAATTGAATGCTCTGGGCTTTAAATTGAAAGCCATCTGTACTAATTCTGTTGTTTATGACGAGATTATCATGGGCAGGAAAGGAAATCTTTGATTTTCTCGTTCATGCCAGTGAGTGTTTGTTTATTCCAGTTACACTCATTGTTTTAGAATTCTAAATGGATACAGACCCTTTGTTATTAGAATATGTTATGAATTATTATTACAATAATATCTCAGGTGACTAAGAAGGACTTTAGCTCTGGCTTCTTCTACCTCTGGACAGTGAGAGGCCAGGTGTCTCCCAAACATTCATGTAAGGAGAAAGCCTTGTTTCTTTGGGTAAGGGAGTTCTTTTCATCTGAGAAAATATCGAGTCTTAATGGTGGCAATGATTTTCTTGCAAGATGAAGTCCTAACAGGAGCAGTAAGGTGTGGTGAGAGTCAACTAGTGGCATGAAACATGAGATAAGGGTCGCAGTTTGCCTGTGAGGACTCACCTTGTAGTTTGAGATTCTCTCTCTCTTTTTTTTTTTAATTAATTTTTTTATTGAGTATCTTCTTCATTTACATTGCCAATGGTAAAACCTTTCTCAATTTTCCCCCTCCCAAAAGCCCAAAGATTCCCTACCCCTCCTCCCACCCCCTGCCTCCATGTATATGCCTCTCTACCCGACACATTCCCACCTCTCCACCCCCCAGTCCGTTTCCTTTGTTGGGGCTTCTATTGAGTCTTTACCTGACCAAAGACCACTCTTCCCACTGATGCCCAACAAGGCCTTCTTCTGCCGCATATTTGGCTGGTACCATGTATACCCCTTTGCTGATGGTTCAGTCCCTGAGAGTCTTGGGGTGTCTGAAGTCATTCTTCTTCCCATGGGGCTGTAAACCCCTTCAGCTCCTCCAGACCACCCTCCAGATCCTCCATTGGAGACCCCAAGCCCAGTCCAATAGTTGGTTGCTAGTTTCTGCCTCTGTATTTGTAGGGCTCTGGCAGGTCCCCTCTGGAGGCCGCCATGGCATGCTCCTTTTGGTACACGCTTCTTGTCGTAGTGTTGGGGTTTGGTGACTGTTTATAGGATGAATCCCCAGGTAGGGCAGTCTGGGTGGCCTTTACTTGGGATTCTCAAAGATGGTTTTCTCTAAATCATACCCATCCACCTACCTTCCTTCCTTCTTTCCTTCCTTCCTTCTTTCCTTCTTTCCTTCTTTCCTTGTTTCCTTGTTTCCTTCTTTCCTTCTTTCCTTCTTTCCTTCCTTCTTTCCTTCTTTCCTTCCTTCCTTCTTTCCTTCTTTCCTTCTTTCCTTCTTTCCTTCCTTCCTTCCTTCCTTCCTTCCTTCCTTCCTTCCTTCCTTCCTTCCTTCCTTCCTTCCTTCCTTCCTTCCCATTGTCATCTTCCTTCTTCTTGTTCTCTTCCTCCTTTTAACATATACTTCTCAGTTTATTTTGTGTGTGTATGTGTGTCCGTGTGCTGTGTTGTGCACAGGACGGTTTGAGGACAGACAACTTGCAGCTGTCAGTTCTCTCTTTACACCACATAGGTTCCGGGTCCTGGGGTCTTCAGGTCTGGTGGCAGCACGTTTGCCCATGAGCCCACCTCACCAGCCTGTACAGAAGATCTTCTACAAACACTGTCTGCTGACCGCGTACTTACATTTAGTGTTGGGAGTGGTCCCTGGTAATTTGTATTTTTGAAATCTCCCTAGGTGATAGAGGAGCTGAAATGCCATAGCACTGCTTTCCTCTCATACACAGACTTGCAGAGTGCAGGCACAGTCTTTAACAGAAGTCTACAGTGAGCGTGAGCCATGCCTTCGCCTTGGAGGAGAGGAGGGCATGAATGAGGGAAGGACCGTGATGGTCTTGCATTTCTTCTGCTAGGGAGCAGAGTCTACTTCTTTTTCACATTCTAACATTCTGACTGCCTCCCTTGCTAGACTGCTGATTCTTTTTTTGTAGGACAGGAAGGATTAAACGTTGATTTGTGAGTCCCAGATACATTAAACCATTTCTTCTTTCTTAAAGCTCATTGTAGACATGAGAATGTGGGCCTGACAGTGACATTTAAGGAACTGTTCTTGAGAGAGACTTTGGAACACACACACACACACACACACACACACACACACACACAGAGCCCTAAGCCCTACACTCAATGTCTCAAATTCCTCCCCTCAGGGCTCAGAGAGCCTTGTTGAAGAGGCAGCTAATCCTAACCCTAAACTTGAGTATAAGAGCCAGACAGCATGGAAGACCACAAGGCCCTCTAAATCAACAGGATCAGCACACATGCACTCACAGAGACTAAGGCAGCATGCACCGGGTGGACTTGCATGGGTGGTCCCCAGATGGAGTCTTAGGGCTGAAAGGAGAAGTAGATTCAAGCTCCTCTTCTTAACCCAGCAGCAATCTCCAGCAGTTAGCAAAATAGATTCCCAAAGAAAATTTGGTTTTCTCTAAGGGAATCTCACTGGGGAAACAAATTATTCTTAATTATAGGGTGGATACCCAGCAGTAGACGCCAACAGAAAACAAAAGGACCTCAGCGGCACATTGGGAGGTTCCCCATCTCATAGTGCACTGTTAGGAATTTTTTTTTTTAAATCTTACTTTTCTGATGTCTTAGTTTTTGTTTTCTCTTATTTTATGTTATTGTTATCCCTTAGAACAGTGGCTCTTAACCTTTCTCATGCTGCAACTCTTTACTACAGTTCGTCAGGCTGTGGTGATCCCCCAACCATAAAATTATTTTTTGTTGCTACTTCATAACTGTAATTTTGCTACTGCTATGAATCATAATGTAAACATCTGATATTCAGGATGGTCTCAGGCAACTATGAAAGGGTCGTCAGCACCCCCTGGAGTCTTAGCCCACAGCTTGAGAACCACTGCCTTCAAAGCTTGTTTTCTAATTTTTTTTAAACATATATTTTTTATTATTATTATTATTATTATTATTATTATATGTAAGTACATTGTAGCTGTCTTTAGACAAACCAGAAGAGGGTGTCAGATCTCATTATAGATGGTTGTAAGCCACCATGTGGTTGCTGGGATTTGAACTCAGGACCTTCGGAAGAGCAGTCAGTGCTCTAAACCACTGAGCCATCTTGAAGGGGATCCAAGTAGGAGGCAGGAAGGGAGGAACTAGAAGGAAGAGGGAGGGGAACCATCATCAAGATATGTCATGTAGAAGAAAGAAAATATTTTCAATAAAAGGAAAAGAAAAGGAATTTAGGCAATAAAACCATTAAGGAAGGAAGGAAATGAAAGGAAAGGGAAGGAAAGGGAAGGAAAGGAGTTGGTTGTCCATGCTGTAGAATTCCTTGCCTGGATGGCTGTGCCGGGCCTTCTGAATTTCTGCAGCTTGTGTAATTGCTCTCTACATATTTTTAGGTCACCTTGCATGACTGATTCAGAGCAGGGGCTGGTGAGTATCACATACTCAGTATCACAGGCTGGCAGGGTTAGGCCTTGGCACTGTGAGAGCTAGAGAGCCTCTGCTTCCCTCCATGCTCCTCAGGGGAACCGCAAACATAGTCTCTGTTTTCTTGAGAAATAAGACAGGTTGTGCTCCTCAGCTTATCAAGCCATTCATAGGACATGCGAGTGACTCCTTATCTGTCTTCGTCTCAGGGCGAACTATACAACACCTGGGCTCCAGCCTCTGCTCTCAGCACACCCAGGGAGAAGGATGCAGAGGATGCAGTGGATGCTGGGCTCTGCCTCCTCCTTGAAGGCCAGCAGATGCCCAGAAGAAACACCTGATTGGAGTGTTGACTTCTGAGGTGTGTCAGAAGAAGGTGTGGGCTAGTCAGCTAGTGCCCCACATGGCTGCCCACTTGTTCCTGTGACCACAGGACTGGATTTTAAAAGTCACCTCAGTCTCTTTTTATCAACCCTAGATAGAACCCTCTCAGGCCATGCTTTTGGCATTTGAACTTGGTAAGAATTAGATAGTAAGAGTTTGTGGTACTTGAGGGTTTTTCTAGCCACAGCTCAGGAAGCTTTGGGGCTCTGGAATTATAAGTGGATGTATATTGGCTAATGTGACTGAAAGAGCAGTTAGTGTACAGGGGAGCCACCCTGACTGGAGTGGCCTGGGCTCCACCACTTCTGCACCTTCATTTTCTTTTCCCTTTTCTTCTTCTTCTTCTTTTTCTTTCTTAAAGGCTGTTGCTGTCTAGAGACACCAGAAGAGGGCATCAGATCTCATTACAGATGGTTGTGAACCACCATGTGGTTGCTGGGAATTGAACTCTGGACTTCTGGAAAAACAGTCAGTGCTCCTAACTGCTGAGCCATCTCTCCAGCCCCTTCATTTTCTTGTTTGTTAAATGAAGACCTTGGAGCTGAAGCTCTTTAATCCTTCCCTTCAGGGTTCAAACTCAGGAAGTGACGTCATTGAAATGGGTCGTTCTTCTCCTACCCCAAAGGTTGTCAGCTCATGGTTTCTACTTACTTGAAAGAAGGCCTGTCCTGAGTGAAGCTTCTGCTTGGTCTTATGGGCAGGCAGGAGCAAAGGGTAGATAGTGCTTAAAAACAATCCAGAGAATGCCCCTGTCCTAGCACATCTGTACCAGCTGTGGTCCCGTGGCTGGTCCTTGCTTCTGGTCCTTGGGCTGTCCTTAATATTTCTTTATTCCTGCACACAGAAGCTTGTTGTATGTTCCTACTGTGCACTGACAGGTTTCCTAAAGCAACCTTTTCTACAGTAAGGAACTTTCTGGTTGACCTGTTGTAATACAATTGATTGGGGTAACTGATCTGATTTGGGCTTTAATTTTCCCATTCCGTAATTTAGGCAAAACTGAATTGAACTGGCATCATTCTTCTTACAACCTTTGAACTATGGGTGTCCTTTGATCCTTATAAAACATGACTGGGTTGTAACTGATAGTGTGCTTTTCTGGGACACTAAATGATTGTGTATCAGCTATGTATACTATGAGAATAAAGTCTCAGGACTCATTGTTCTATCTTTAGTGAGGGGAGTTTAGATTACGAGGCCTTGAGAAGCCTTTATGTCTTGTCCTTATCCTGGTAAACTGACTCTACAAAGCCAGCGAAGGCACAATGTGCTATGGCTTCGCACAGACTCACCTGAGACCTTCGCTAGTGTCTTCCCAGGCCCAGTCATGCCTTAGGCCTTTACAGCTACAGGTGGCTGAGATCGTGGTAGCTCTAGGTTCCTGGTTTAACCTCACCATCAGCTGTGACTCTGCTCTAGGTTGGTTTTGTTCTGCTGGTCTTTGGTTGTAGAAAGTGGTTTGCAGCCTGGTGAAGTTTTTTGTTTGGTTGGTTTTGGTTTTTTTAAGCCCTTTAGGCTGTCACAATATATGGTGACTTTGACTCTTGAGATTTCTGGCTTATTAGTATCTCATCTAGCATTAGTTTTGAAAGTTGAATCATGGAACAAATCTCCCAGTGTCAGCAATTACCAGTTATGGCTAGCATTACTTAGTTTTCTTTCTTTTGTAATCTCTGCATGTAATTTTTAAAGGGAATTCAGATGCCAATTCATGTCATCTGTAAATATTTTGATATTTCAGTAATAATTTTCTCTACCGTCTTCAAAGATGTATGTATAGTTCAAATCAAGATGCAAATAGAAGCCATTGATTTTAATTGAATGTCCCATTGATTTTTCCAGTACAATTTTCCTGGCAGGGCTCATTGATTTATTTTGAGAAATTTATTCTTTGGCTTTCCCATAGGCTGGCATTTGCTAACTGGTTTTTCTTAGAAACTGTTGACCAGATCTAAAGCTCATCTAAGCTGATCTGAGTGGTTATCAATCATGACTATATCTTCCAGTGTGTGAGGAGTGTATGTGTGTGTGGTCTGTGCCTATGTAAGTGGCCCCTATAGATAGCCTGGGTGACAGGGCCTGCATTCATGGTGATGTGGTCCTTCCATATTTGCTACTCAGAATTGGAGGATAATGAACATACAGATACCCAGGAAAGTCTTGTACTTGGCTTAAAAAATTTCAGTTTATGATTGTGGCTTTACAGTGCCTCCTGTCATGTCTGCTTTTTGGAGGACAGTCTTCCAGATAGTATTGGACTGACTCTTGGCTTTAGGGTAGTACAAAAGTGACACACAGTCAGGAGAAACTGTACTTTGACTACTGAATGTGAACTCTTGTGGGACTTTTTGTGGAGAACCTGGTGTGCATTGTGTTGAGGTGCTAGGTGGGGTGTGCTGTGGTGGTATGGTGATTACATTTTTAACTTGAAGTATGTGTATTTTATAGGGGGCTTATTTGCAGTATAACCTCAAATAAAAAGAGAATTAGAAATTAGGAAGAGATACTTCTGAAGTATTTTCATCCATTGAGGTTGACCCCTGTTCAGAGTGCCCAGTTTTGGCCAGTGAGAGCTGCAAGGTAGCAATGGCTCTAAAGTTACCTTAGTCGCAGGTAAGTGGGCCTGGGGCCTGCAGATGGAGCCCACCTCAGACAAAGGCTGCAGTCCTCAAAAGAGCAATGGTGGGGTAGAATTATAAACTAGAATTTGGAACCACATTGGGAATTGAGGCTCTTGTTGCCCCTGTTTGGCCATTGTGGCCTTTTCAGCTGACAAAGGACTTTTAAAAACTTGTTGTTTGTTTTGAAATATATTATAAATTCATTTGACATTTCTAATTCAAAATTAAAATTATAAATTCTTAGTTTTATATTTGTATGTGCTTCCTCTTGGAGATAGTAACTAGGTATGTTTACGTGATTACTTCTTGGGTTGATAATTACATTTCATTTATACATACTACATATAAATGTTTCAAGTATCTATCAATGTTACTGCTAACAAGTGAGTACCAAAAATAGCTGAAAATACTTTTGTCTTTATGATTTATCTCACTAGGGAGCATGGCCAGATTATTGTCTTCCAAGTTATTCAGAATGATGTCTCTGTATTTATGCTACCAACTCAACGTCTAATTTATTTATTTCATTCTGCTTTTAGATTTCAGACATTCACCCAGTCATTATGTTCACTGTGTGGTTCCAAAGCCAAACAAGGTGTTTTCAGAGAGCTTTCATGTACTATAGCAAACAGCCATCTTTATCGGTGGGCTCTTTATCGGTGTATGTGTGTGTGTGTGTGTGTGTGCACATTTTCTGCTGATGTGTACGCAGTTGGGTGTATGGTGTTAACCTATACTCACTCAAGACTTTTGTGTGATTCTCTAGGCATTGTATTTTAACAGCTGTACACACGCACACACACACACACACACACACACACACACACAAATTAACTCTTAAGTTAGAAGGAAGTTAAACTAGATTCTAGGAAGATGTGCATAGGACACATCCATAGCTCTTTTTTCTGTAAGGGACCTGAGCCGCTCTGTCCTCTCTCCTAGAACCAATGCTGAGGTGGCTCATTGTTGTGAAGAGGTTGAACCTACGCAGATGCACCTCACCAACCCAGGAACCAAGTCTACTTAGAGGCTCACTTTCTGTGTGGCACATTTCATGTATTTGGACATTTTGTTTTCTAGAAAATAATATATATTATCCTAATTTAAGTCTTTATTTCCTAATTGTATATTTCCTAAATATATAGTGGTAATATACAATATTCCTAAATATAAAAATATATTTCCTAAATTTTTATTAAAAGTATACTAACATTCATTGGCAAAGTATGCCCAATCTAGAATTGCAAGACATGCTCCTAACTCTGGATATTGTAATTGACTTAATCCTGATATTGAGTCACTGAACGTGCTACTTATTCAGTTATTTTAGAAGGGATAATTACAGTGACATCTGTCTAAATACTTTAATCATATGCCAAGATAGTTAGAAACTACATGAATATCCCTGTCTGCTTATTTCTGTTTCTGTAATTTACATGTCATCTGGTTCAGTACTCACTGGGATGATTTTAAGACCCAAAGGATAGTTGGCAACATCTGGGACATTTTTGGTTGCCCACACTCAAAGGAGGGTGGAAATTCCTGTTAAGTTCCCTATAATGCTAGAACAGCCTCTAACACAATACCACTTGTTCCCAAGTGAGGGTATGCTGACGCTGAGCAAACCTGTCAAGTTCCAGCAGGCATTTGAGGGCTTGTGTTTCTCCCTCCAGACCTACCCCTCACCCTACTTCCTTCCTGTCTTCCTTCCTCTTCCCTTTGCTGCTTTTTCAGCAAAACCAGATGTTTACAGCTAAGACTGTTCAAAGATACCGGTCATTTGATATGGAAAGTCATGAGAAAATCAATGGTCTTCTCTGCCCAGGTTCATAAACAGAAGTATAATTATCACACGAGTTGTGCTGGTTTCTTTTGAGATAAGCCATGTATGCAAACAAGCGGTTTTGGAAAGCTAATTTCAGTTGATCCCAGCCTCACAGAAGCAGGCTAAGCTGGGTGCATACATCAGGTGAGGGGAGGCTCGCTGTGTCATCAGTGGCAGCACTGTAGGGTCTGTGGCTTCGGGCTGATTCTGAGGCATTCTCCCCTGGAATTCATTCAGAGTCACAGTACATGTGACCTGCACTTGTGAGTGCCTGGGGAACTCTGGTTGAGGTATGCATTCTCTCTCTCTCTCCCTCTCTCCCCCTCCCTGTCCCTCTCTCTCCCTCTCTCTCCCTCTCCTGCTCCCCGGCTTTTACTATCAGTAAGAAGCCACATACGTGATTGTGGACCCATTTATTGGGTTACATTACCTAGGTGGTAGGCATTTCACTTGGTGAGGAAATCACCTCATATGATATTTCTTAGATCCTGTCCCCACTGTTTAGTGATTCTACTCAGTACCTTTTAAACGGAGTCAGTAGTTTAATCATGTATATAAGCATGGATGGAAGGCCTGCTGGGAACAGTGGCAATTCAGTTTGTTTGCACAGATCATGTCTGGGCATGGTAGACATGAGCCGAGTGCACGTGTCAGGGCTGATCTGTTGGCCATCCCTTGGGAGCTTGATGGCTTCCCTGTGATGTCTCCCCTGGGTGTAGGAATGACGAGGAGTGTTTGGTTCCTTTAATGCTATTTGAGAAGTTTGCTTTCCTCATCCTGTTCTATCATGTAGACAGATGACTGGAGAGAGGAGCAGATGAAGCAAATCCTACCTGGTCAGCATTTCTCTTTGACAAAAGCAGGTGCAATAAGACTTATGTATGCAGAAGGGCCTATGTGACTAGAGAACGTGACACTCAGTTGTGTATGCAGAAGGGCCTATGTGACTAGAGAACGTGACACTCAGTTGTGTATGCAGAAGGGTCTATGTGAATAGAGAGAGAACGTGACACTCAGTTGTGTATGCAGAAGGGCCTATGTGACTAGAGAACGTGGCACTCAGTTGTGTATGCAGAAGGGCCTATGTGACTAGAGAATGTGACACTCAGTTGTGTATGCAGAAGGGTCTATGTGAATAGAGAGAGAACGTGACACTCAGTTGTGTATGCAGAAGGGCCTATGTGAATAGAGAACGTGACACTCAGTTGTGTATGCAGAAGGGTCTATGTGAATAGAGAGAGAACGTGGCACTCAGTTGTGTATGCAGAAGGGCCTATGTGAATAGAGAACGTGACATGGACAAATGAAAGACCTTTTCAGGGCTTTTGGTGGACTGTGTGAGGGAAGCCAGGTAGCCATGCTTTCTTTGTGTGGCTTCTGGTGATGCCTTTAGGAGAGGGCTGTCCTAGCATGGAAGCTACAAGTCCTTGAATTTGTAAGACTGCAAGACAGACTGCTTCATTGTGATTCCCAGCAGTGAGGCAAACAGATGCCCAATCTTTCCAAGCCACAAACGGATGAGACAAAGTGTCCGCATGTCAGCCTCCTGTCTGCCTTTGTTTTTCTGTAGAAACAACATGCTCTTTCAACAAGAAGAAGCCACTTGTGAATCTGCTACTCAGAAATTTGGTGGTTTGGTGTGATTATTAATTTGTCATTGATTTTTTTTTTTTTTTTGTTTCATGAGTTTCCTAAGCTGGCAGAACTTGCAGGTTTAAGCAGTGTAATCATCTGAACAGGGCTACAGGGACAGTGGTGTTAATCTGATTCAATCTGTTTCCTAGAACACAATTATAACAAACTCATTTATGGGTGCTTTGTCTTTTTCAGCGTCATTTGGCCTCCAGGAGAACTGTGAACACAGATGTCCTTAGGACATCAAATGGAGTTTGAAGGGTTTATTCTCTTCTGCCTAAGGTGGATATTTTGCTGAAAAACATTTTATTTGAAAGAATAATGTATTAATAGAAGGTCCACTTTGAACTTCCTGTTCCTGGCACCAGAGGCCAAGTTCACTATTTCTTACATACAACTCTCTGATCTCTTTTTATAAAGACTTTTGTACACCAGAGTTTATTTTTATACACACACACACACACACACACACACACACACACACATATAAATAAATAAATAAGATTATGGAATTGTACACTCTTTTATTTTTTTACACTTGATCTTAGCCAAAAGGCCAAGAAACGATTCTTTTATTTTTTTAAAGACAGGGTCTGACTGTGTAGCCCTGGTTGTCCTGAATTTGATCCATAAGTCCAGGTTGGTCTTGAATTCAAAGATGTGCCTGCCTCTGCCTCTGCCTCCTGAGTACCAAGATTAAAGGGATACACCACCATGCCCTGCTCCTTTTTCAAATAACATTTTTAATGCTATGTGAAGTACACTTCAAGTCAATAAAATGTAACTTCAAAATTTGAAGACCAATTTAGGAGAGTAAATAAAGTCTATTTCGAGGCTCCCAAGAGATCTGTCCATTTTAGGTTTAAAAATTATGTTTTCATGTATTGCCTAGATAGGAAGCCTGGAGTGAGCCCATTAACACTACAGTAATTAAGTGCTCGTGGATTAATTACTCCAGTCTCTCTCATATCTCAGCCTGTGACTGCCCCTGGCCTGTCTGCTCTGCTGATATCCCACAAATGAGACTGGTCTCTCCAGCCTGAGCACTATAACATTCTTGTGCCTGAAGCACTTTTCCTTATATTTAATTTTTATTTTATTTATTTTATGTTTTTCTTTTGAAATAAGTTTATATATTAAAAAAAAAAAACATTGCTGGAATACATGAGAGAATTCCTAACTATTCCCTTCCTGCTTTGTTAAATATCAGCACTTGCCCTAACAAAGCTCGTCTGGAGGGGGTGCAGGCCATGGCCATTGTGCCTCATCTTTGTCAGCTTGACAGGCGAGAGCTGATACCTCTTTTCATTAGTTTATTCTTTGAAAGTTTGTTCATGCATATAATACATTCTGGTTCCATTTAACACTCCTGCCCTTTTTAATCCCTGTATACCAATCTTCCATTTTCTCACCAAGTCTTCCTACTATCTTGTCTTTTGGGGCTTGTTCTTTTGTTTGTTTGGTTTGTTTTGTTGCTTTTGAGACAGTGTCTTGTTATGTAGCCCGGGGCCCTGAACTTGCTAAATAAACCAGGTTGGCCTTGAACTCAGAGATCTACACACCTGTTACCCAAGTGCTCAAATTAAAGGCATATGCCACCAACCAGACTTTTTTTTTCTTTGTTTTGTGACTCACTGAAGCATAGGTAACAATGACAGCCCCCACCTCTGCCTCCTCCTTGGGGAGTGGTTGGGGCTCCCATGAGCCCCTCTGTTATCTGTGATTGAATGTTGGTAGATCCAGTCTTGTTCAGCAGCCATGTCATGCCCAGAAAACCTCAAGGTCCTCCTTGCCATCCTCCTATGGGTGTTCTGTTGATGGCTGGACAGAGAGTCTTGGTGACCCTTTACATGATGTCTCTGTTGTGAGGCTAGCCTTCTTCTCTCGGTTGTGCAGCCGTGTGTTTTGTTTCATCTGCCATTGTTTTCTTGATTTCCTCACTATATTACCATTGCAACCAACCTCAGATAGATGTAAAATATTTGGATCAAAAAACGGAATCTACTGAACACATGTCCTCTCATTTCTGTAAATAGTTTCATTACTTATGTAGTACCATTAAATGCATGACTTAAGTCTATGTATGGAGAATGTATGTATGTTACATGTAAATATGACACTATATTTTACCCATCTTGTAAAATTTCAATATGTCAGTTTTGATAGACAAGAGCTCCTGAAAACAGCCTTCCGTGAACACTAAGGGCCAGCTGTACCCTGATGACCTGTGAGAAAACAAGATAATAGCAGCCTGAAGGCTACTGCGTCAGTTAGCATCGGAAAGGGAACAGATGGCTCTCTTCTGGTCCAGTCTACCAGGCTACGCACATTCACCTCTGGAAGCCATTGGTCTCTACCCGTACGCATCCTTGCCTACTTCTCCGATATTCTTAGCTGTAGAAGACCTTAAGGATACCTGGGAGAAATGTGATTAGAAACTTCAAATGGCATTTTAAAAAACAGAAGCTAAAAGCCAAGCCAGACACATTGTACAAAGGCTGTACGAATCCCTGCTGTTCCTATGCAGAGTTTAGCAGCGGGCACAAGAGGGTCTCATTTGGGAACACTGTTTGCAAGATGTCATTTGATGTGTCTCTGCACCAGTGTTTGTGGGGCTCCTTTTTGTGATTCCTCCTCTGATACACTCTGTGACTGGAGGAGTTAGCATGGTGGCCATCTATGTGATCTGTCCCATTTTATCTACAGGTTTACACCAGGGCTGTGAACATAGTTAAAGGTCACAGACTGTGAAGTCACCTGTTTCTGTTAGCCCTGTGCAATTATCTAAGTTCTGTGCTGTGAATGGGTGTAATGAGGTGTCACATGGCTGTTAGGATTGAATGTAGTAATGTATGTCCATGGTACCCCAGGCATGTCCAGTAAGTGACTGCCAGCATCAAGGTCTATTTCTTCTATTTAGACTGTGGACCCTGAGGCACATAGTTCCCAAGATTGAACTCCAGTGCCAAATGGCAAGGAGAACATCTGCTTTGTCTTCAGCCGATATTTTCTAAGAAACCCAGCTCGCATCTGAAACTGGCTAGTACCAAACACTATGTATACTATGTTTTTTTTTCCCTGCATGTATGCATCATACAATAAGAGTTAACTTACAAATTATTCACAGTAAGAGATTAATAGCAGTAGCTAATAAGATAGAACCTTTATAACCTCATTCTATAATAAAACTGGTTTCTCTTGAGTCAAGACAATATTTTTAAACTGTGGTTAATTGGAAGTGACTTAAACTACAGGACGTGAATCCTTGGATAATGGGCACCAGTGCACTTAGAGTTATGTATGAGAGACCCCAGTACCACAAACCAGGACATATATGTATGTGATTAACATGCAGAAGGTTGAAAATGAGCTCAGGTCTGAGAGGAAGTTCTGTCTGCCGTTGATCTGTGCTACTTGAAGTGATAGAGCCTTTTAGAGTAAAACCTTAGAGTGTTAGAACCTTCTAGAGGAAGTAAGTTAAGTTATTGGGGCATACCCTTGGAGAGGACATGGGGACACAAACTCCAAACTCTTCCATTTTCTTTTTAGTTTTCTGATTCCATGGTGTGAGTGGCCTTGTCTCACCTCCGTTCTCGTTGTGGTGTTCTGTCCTGGATAGTTTATGTCAACTTGACACAAACTACAGTTGTGAAATTTCTCAATTTCTCAATTGAGAAAATGCCTCCATAAGATCCTGCTGTGGAGCATTTTAATTAGTGACTGATGGGGAAAGGCCTGGTCCACTGTGGGTGGGTCCTGCCAGGGTGGTGCCATCCCTAGGCTCGTGGTCCTGGTTTTTTTAGGCAAGTAGGCTGAGCAAGCCAGTAGACAGCACTCCAGCATGGCCTCTGCATCAGGCCTTGGCTCTAGGTCTGGACCTTGGTGGATTTCCCATCTGACTTCCTTCAGTGATGACTACAATGTGGAAGGAAGCCCAATAAACCCTTTCCTCTCCAGCTAGCTTTTGGTCATGGTGTTTCAACATAGTGATTGTAGCCCTAACTATGACATGCTGTATCATGCGAAAGCAACTCACCAAGGCCTGAGCTCTGAAGGTGAACCAGAATAAACCTTTGCTTCTTTGACATTCCTTTTCTCAGATATTTTAACACAGTAACAGAAAGCAGACTTACACCATCTGCTGCTGCAGGAGTGTGGCAAATCATCTGGATTTTTGTTGTCTGTGGGTAGGAGTGATCTTCACAGCAGAGTATGGAGAAGGAATAGAAATTCAAGGGGGAGGGGGTTGTGTTTGTGTTCTTCAGGGGCAGGGTGGCATCCTTTTGGTGGTGTTTGAGGGACCTTGGAGAAGAGTGCCTGGAGAATAGAGCCTTGTAAATGTTCTCTTTTGCTCAGTTAAAAAAAAAAAGACAGAATCAGATAAGAGACTGGAGAGCATTTTCTAACAGTTCAATCTGACAAATTATTGAACTTCTGTTTTTCCTCCCCAAATTTCTCTTGGTGATAGTGTTGTATTGCAGCAATAGAGCCCCTATATGCATGGTATTTACTGGGCTCATTCTACGCTATTTAATGTTTACAAAAAAGCAAGACAATCCTTTCTCTTCATTCTCCATATCACATGAGAAAAGTTTACTTTCTAGCTGAGTTTTAAACTTACATGACTGATGAAGTCTCAGTCAGTATCAGTTAGCAGCCTCATCCTTCTGCATCTGTGCACGTGAAGGTTGATAGCAACCAGTCTCTGGTATTTGTTCCATAATGCTTGTTGAATGGAAGACTAGTGTTAGCATGATGACACTTGGGAAACCTCATTTTCACTTGTTAGAAAAGTTAGGAAAGTTTTTCTCTGAGAAGCTCTAGGAAATGTCATGGACATCTTTTGTTTTAGATGTTAGTCTCTGCAAAGGAAGACTAGATACACTTTCATAGATTTTTATCTAAAATAACCAATATTTAATATAAAATAAAGTTACTGGGGTTGTCTTCATAGGATGTTTACTGTAAGGCTGATAGTTTGTATAACACAGAGCAGTTTTAGAAGCAACCTAAAAGTTTAGTTTGTTTTTTCTAGTAGACAAATTTTCTTAAAGCAAATAAAATTGAGAAGTTAGGCTGTGTGTTCCTGTAATCCACTTTGACCCCCCACTCCTGGGCTTATTTCAGAAGGGTGGGGCAGTGTCTGGGATGTGCCTTTTCTGCAGTGTTTTCGCTTGGCGGGCATGCAGTACTTTTCCCTTAATAAGTAAGACTTCTCATGTTGTTCTGCCAACAAGGTGACTAACCTGGCTTTCTACTTAAGTAGTAGCCTCCCCATGATATATACCTGCAGGCTGTACACCTGGGTTTGCTTCCAGTGTGGAACCATTTGAGTCCTCCACATCCCATGCCTCACACAGGCCAGTCATTCTGTTCATAGTTTGAGGTGTCTCTAGTTGGCTTCTGTCTATTTCCTCTTCTTTGCCCTAGCAACTGGTGAACACTGGGACCTTTAGTCAGCAGCATGTGTTTATTCTAATTCTGTAGGTCTCAGGTAGGATTTGCTTGGGATAAAGATGGCTGCATGTGGAATGTTGCTGCCTTTTGAATGCCTGCTTCCAGCACTCTTCTTCCTCCTACTGTAACTGCAGATACTCTGCTTTGCCAGTTCTAAGTTGGATGGCAAAGCAAAGGGGTAATTTAATTCATTTTTGGACCCTTTCCCAAATCTGTGCCCCAGGTTTTTCTGGTTTTGATTTTGTTGGGGTTTTCTTTGTTTCTTTGTTTTTTGTTTTTTTGGCTTTTTTTGTTGTTGTTGTTGTTTTTTGTTTTTTGGCTTTGCTCGAATATTTTCTTGTGAGACTAATTTCAAGGATATACTTCATAAGGTTGATGAATAAAATTATGAATTCAGAGAGAGTTCAAAATCTATTCTTGACTGTTTCTCCAGCACACCACGTTGCTGTGTGGAGTTGACATTGATCATTTCAGAATGTGTAAATAAATGTATGGATTCACATGGGATGAGGATTATCTGGATGGCCAAGATGGGATTTGGTCCTGTGCCAGATGGATTTTGACATGCCTGTTGGTCCTTTGTGTCTGCTAAAAGGCTCACCATGTTGATCTCTGTGTTCTTGTCTGATTTCCATTTCAGAAGTGCTGACACAGCTAATCTGGGTAATTATGCCTATTACCACTTGAAACTCAGAGGATGTCTCTTTGGGGATATTCACACAGAAATGGCTTAATTGGATTTCAGCCCAGACACAGTATCTGAATGGTTCTTTATGAACCATTAATTGGGCTACTGCCATAGGAAATCCTCCCCCACCCCATGCTCCCCTCTCTCTCTCTCTCTCTCTCTCTCTCTCTCTCTCTCTCTCTCTCTCACACACACACACACACACACACACACACTCACTCACACACGGAGGGAGAGAGGAACAGAGAGAGAGAGACATAGATGTGCTATGATTCCATCCTTTTCAGTGGCTTGTTGCTAATTTCTATAATAAATGAAATATTCTAGGATGTGGGAGCTCATCTGTGTAGGGAAACTGCGGCCAAACAATTGCTGTGCATTTGACACCACTCTGAGCTGCAGAGTGAATTCCAGGCATACTAGAGAACAATAAATAGGCCAGCATCTATTTGTTGTGCATATCTTAATCCCAGCATCAGAAGGCAGGTAGATCTGAGTTTGGGATTAGCTTAGTACATAGTGAATTCCAGGACAGCCATAAGCACTTAGTGAGACCATGTCTCAAAGTGGGAAGAGAGATGAAGAGAATGAGAACCTTGTTCAAGAGTATAGTCTGTATGGGACTGAACCTTTGAAAGAAAAAGATTTAGGGCCTGAAGTGACACTACCATTTGGATATTAACAGTGGATGTAATTGAGAAATGGTAGTTCTCTGACTATAGTGACTCATGCTTGCAAGGCCCAGCAGCACTGGAGAGGTTGATGTAGGACTGAGTTTGAAGTCAGCCTAAGCCATATAGTAAGTTCTGGGATAGCCTGGACTAAAGTAAGACCCTGTCTCCAAAGCAAACACAACCAGAACAGGCAGACAACAAACAATATCCCCCTCCCAACCAGCACCCCCCCCCAAAAAAAACCGCAAGCAACAGCACTCCCCCTTAAAAACAAAACCAAAAACCTGAAAGTTTATTAACTGGTGAGCATGCTGTGAGGTTCTGTCTGGAGCCACATGGGCAGGAGGAGTTAGTTCTCTTCCTGGTGACTTTTCCTCCCTGGACAGTTGTGTAAATGTTACGCATTTGTGGTCTATGATTTTTTAATGGGAATTGAAGGTGATCTTCCAGAAGAGCCTCTTGGAATTTGTGCCTCAACAAGTGGGTTTGGTTGGACAGTGATGTTGGGAACTGAAGGCAGAGATGTTTCCTAGAGAGAGAAAACACTGCAGACACTGAGAGGTTTGGTGTGGAAAAGAGAATGTGGGCCCTCATGCTCGGCCAATATCCGGAATATTTTAAAACAGCTAAATATAAGCACAATGTATTAACTTTTAATTCAGTTATAATAATTAGAAACTTCCATTTTAAATTTTTATACCCATTAGCCTTTTAAAACTTCATTTAAATTAGAGCTACGGAACTTATTTTTACTAAAGTTACCTGTTGGCACAAATCCCTGTCCAGACTTCCTGGGCAGCCAGCTTCCTGCTGTTCTGTGCACTGAGACTGCAGTGCTTGGCTTCCTGCACCTGGGACTTTCACTAGGCATGAAGCCCTCCAAGGTACCCACGTGGTAGCACGTGGAGATAGCCCTCCCTTTGCCCAGCTAAGTGATGTTACAGTGTGCACCTACCTCATGCCTCACTGCACACTCATGTCTCAGTGGACACCATTTTCTTATTTTTATTAGTCTTGAGGTTTTTAAAGGTTCTATTTCTACTTGGTAGTGCAAACTTGAAGGCAAGCTTTTGACACAGAGGACTGATCTAGACCATAGCAGCTCACATAGCAGTGTGATGTAGGAAAAGGGTAGAGGCCTAGCAGCACTTCCTAGCCCCTTTACCTGGAGGCTCGGGGCCTTACTCCCGAGTTAATGAGGCTCCAGGTCCTGACCAGCATAGGGCTCTGGATCTCTCCATCCTGGGGTGCACAGATGTGTGGCTGGCGGGTTTCACAGGCTCACTGTTTGCCTGGCTAAATTAATACATGCTCTCAAATAACATGCAGGTGCATGTACTGAAAAGGTTTGTGAGGTTTCTGGTTTAACTGTAGGCTATAGGGAAACTCTTGGGTTTATATAAGACAATACAATATTCCCTGTGTGGAAAAAAAAGTATTTGATTTTTCATTCATAGAAAAGCCGCAGAGAATGCAAGGCACAGTGGTGTACCTCTAACCCTTGAACTAGGGTGTCCGAATCAGGGTCGTGAGTTTGGGGCCAGTCTTTATTGCATAGTGAGCTCAAGGCAAACCTGAGCCATTTGGGGAGGCTGTCTTTTAAGAATAAGAGGAAAGGGAAGGCAGTAATTTTGCAGCGTACAGATAATTCCAGCATATAATTTGGTATAAACGGTCTTGTGTTTCTTAGTAAGGTCATTTGGAGACATAAAATTCTGCTTTTCTAAGGTAGTGTGCATTTTCTGTAGGCATCTCCCTCATTCATGGAATCACTCTCTAGTTCTCCAGCCTCTGCAGAGGCTCATTGGCCCCTTGGTATGGCTAAAAACAGAAAAAACCTGACTTTGTCGATGTTTCAGGTATTTGTAATTTTTAGCTTTTGACCTCATGTGCCTTTACCCAGCCAGAAAAATATACACACTTACTTTTTTCTCGAAGGACTCTAATCCAAGAGGGAGGAAAGAAAAGAGATTTGGCCCACAGGGAAGTCTTCAATAAGGGTAGAGGGGCAGGGCTAGGGTAGGGCTAGGGAAGGGTGGATTGCTCCCACTTGCTAAAGCACCAAATAAACAGGCAATTCTCTATGTCTAGCTCTGGGAGCCAAGCGTTTTCCCTCAAGATAATCTCTCCCATCTAAGAGGTCTTTAGGCATAACTACTAACCTACTAGAATGTCAGGGATTTGTCACTGTGTGGAAAACACCAGCCTGAATCTATGGGTGCAGAATGCCCTACCTCTGCAGGATGGACAGCTTAGAGACCGTAGCGCCATCATTTCAATGAAATAGAGTTAAAGTAGCCTTAGGCGGCAGATCAGAAATTGTAGTTTGTACTTTGTAAACATGACTTGCACCCTTATTGTAATGAATTAGCTATAAAAGCACTGTTACACACATTGCAGGTGGGAAATTTATATCAAAGAACTAATAGTCACTTTGATGTGCTAATAGAGTTGTACGTGGTTGTCTTGGGGTGTGCCGAGTTGTCTAGGCCAATGAGGTTGTACGTGTGTCTGGCTTTACTCTCACCTGGAGAGGGCTGTATATGAGTCTGTGATTGCTGAGTCTGGGTGACAGTGCATACGTGGTGGACATATATTGTGTCTACTGATGCATGTGTTTAAACATGGTTGTGATATGGCAGTGTTGGAGGATGACACCAATACTTACATTACAGTTCATAACAGTAGCAAAATTATACTTATGGAGTAGCAACAAGATTTAATAGTTGGGGTTACCACAACATGAGGAACTGTTTTAAAGGGCTGCAGCATTAGGAAAGGTGAGAACTACTGGTTTCCAAGAAGGAAGTTAGGTCCCCTTGCCTGATATCTGGAAGGGATATTGGAACCTAGGCTGCTTTCTCTCTCTTTCACTTTCTATCCGCTGTGAGGTTAGCAAACATTGTTATATCATGTATTCCTTCCATGGTGTTCTGTCTTGCCATAGGCCCCAAAACAATGGAGCCAGCCTCCTATGGACTAAATGCTCTAAAACGCTGAGCCATAATAAATCTTTCCTCTATCTAAGTCAATTATTTTCCTTGGGTATTTTGTTATAGCAATAGAAAGCTGACTTACACACTCCCCAAGTGAATTAATGCTTTGTAAAAGCAGTCATTCATGTATGCCCTAGAAAATTGTTAGATCCAGTAGCCGTACAAGTATTCTTTAGAAAGCCTGAGTTGAGACAAGTTCTCTATTAATTAAAATCTTTAAAAATCTAACTTTCTTCTAGCACAAATCTGGAACTTAGAAATGTAGAGGTGGTTGGTAGGGTCATGGCCAAAGTCACATAGGTAATAAAGACTATGGTTTCAGCAGGAGAAATAAGAACTTGAGTTTAGATACCAGCACTTTGTTTTATCTTACAGTAAACACCTACAGAAAGACATTAAGTATTCTCATTGTATTTGCTTGTAGGTTTTTCCTTATAATAATTCAAATTGTTAAAACCATCCGACTCTTGAGATAGAGAATGCATACAGAGGGATTCATTTTTAAATCAAAATTTATGGACTTGCCTTGTAACATTTCACGATAGTCCTGCTTGAATTATCACTTCCTATTTGAGTAAAATAGAATTAATTTTTCTGTGAGGCTTTTAACATTTTGAGGACATAATCATCCTAGGAATGAATTAATAGATCTCCTCCAATCGAACTGTCAGGACAGATCCCCTCTGGGCTTGAAATGATTAAAGATGCCAGTGAACTCTCTTGGGAATCTGCAGAGCACACCAGAATCCTCTTGAAAATGCCAGAGGAAACCAGACGTGTTTGCCCAAGTATGTGCACAGCGAATGCACTGCCAGTTCCACAAGCAGGACGGAGGATGGGCACCTGTGTTAGCTGCTTGCCTCTTAACTACCATGTAAATTTGAGTGCTCGTCTCAGATTCCCTGGTATAGACAGGGGATGCTTTGAGCCTTCGTGCTGGGGACTCAGTGGATGATACCTGGACAAATGGCAGTGCAAGAGCCTGTCAGTTGTAGATAGGGCTCTGTGTGTGCCCCTCTTCCTATGGCCTGGCCTCTGTTGCCTCTGGAGGCTTTCCTTCTGTTTGTGGCGGTATGTAGGAGTAGAGAAGAGGACTGGAGATACTTGAGAGCCTTTCTCCCATTGTGATTTCCTTATCTGCTGCTCATGCAGTGTCAGTGTGCCTGTGTGTGTGTGTGTGTGTGTGTGTGTGTGTGTGTGTGTACACGCACACGTGTGTGCGCGCGGGCTTCTGCCTGTGTAAAACAGGTATCTAGGACCAGAAGAGGATATTGAATCAACTAGGAGTTGCAGTTACAAGCAGTTGGTGCTGGGAAACAAACTCAGGTCCTCAGCAAGAGTTGTAAACACTTTTAACTGCTGAGCGCCAGTGTCTTTTTTCTTTTTTCTTTGAAATGGACAATTGAACTCAAATAAACAAGCACACCTAATACCTGTTCCTTTTCATTTCTCTACAGATCCCACAGGTTCTACTCCTATAGTGTCATCCCAGCTGGCTTAAGAGCTTGGAGGATCACTGTAGCTCTGTCACATTTAAGGTGTCCTCAGACAGCAGAAAACATCATCTTTTTGAAGAGTGCTACAATTTTTCCAGTCACCTCTTATAACTGCATGCCAAAGGTAAGCATATATACATTTCTGCATAAAAGAGACTTGGCTGGGTTTTTGTTTCTTTGATTACTTGTTTTTTGTTTTGGTTTCCTTGCTTTAAATACTTAATTTGCCTAGTAGTTTTTTTTAAAAAAATATTAAGCTTTTAATCTTTTTTTTTGTTTTGTTTTTGCTTTTTTTTTTTTTTTTTTTTTTTTTTCCCCGTGATAGGGTTTCTCTGTATAGCCCTGGCTGTCCTGGAACAAACTCTGTAGACCAGGCTGGCCTCAAACTCAGAAATCTGCCTGCCTTTGCCTCCCAGAGTGCTGGGATTACTGGCGTGCACCACCACCGCCTAGTTGCTTTTTAACTTTTGTGTATGATTGTTTTGCCTGTATGTATATGAATGAATATGTACCATGCATATGCTCTAATGCGCTAATGCTTTGGAGGTCAAAAGTGTCAGATGCCCTGGAACTGGAGTTATGGGTGGTTGTGAGTCATAGTGTGGGTGCTGGGAACCAAACGCAGGTCTGTTGCAAGAGTAGCACCTGTTCTTAGCCAATAAGCCATCTCTCCAGCCCCTGCATAGTAGTTATTAAATTAGTAATAATGGCAGTAGGAATGTCCCTGATTTACTGAAGTCCATTAAATTTAAGCTCTTAAGGGGCACAGTTCAAACACCAGGTTATCACTGTTCCAACCCGAGAGTAGGTGGTTGAGAATATTTAGACAGAAGTAAGTATGCAGACCAGTAGACAGCTCCCTTCTATGCAGTGACGTTCTGGAACCTGTTCTGAGCTGAGGTTGCCTATGTGCTGGGGACCAAACGCTTACAGCAGGGAGAAAAGAGTGGTCTTTAGACTGGTCAAGTTCAAGTCCAGCTTAGTGCTGAGAAGATAAGTTCTCATGAGAAGGAAATTCAGATAAATAAAGATTCCTAGGACAGTTTCACAAGTTTGTATGAGAGATATGTTTGAGCTATAATAGAAGGAAATTCTGACCTTGTGCAGCTGGAGTCCCCAAAGTGATATTGGTGGTCAAAGATGTGGTTGTATAACAGTAATGTATTAGAGAGAGAGAGAGAGAGAGAGAGAGAGAGAGAGAGAGAGAGAGACAGACAGACACACACACACACACACACACACACAGAGGCAGCGCGCGCGCGCGCGCGCGCGCGCGTGTGTGTGTGTGTGTGTGTGTGTGTGTGTGTGTGTGGTGGTGGTGGTGGTGTTGGTGTTGGTGGTGGTGTGAAAGATACATGAAAGATGGGGAGTCCATACCTGAACTATATCCCCAACTCACAAATATATCTCACTCATGACTGATAGCTTGTGACCTTGACTTCGGGTGTGGCGGCTTATCCAGTGTTCCCTCTGGCTAACAGTGAGAAACACCTTGTGGAATGTGTATTGTCATCTGTAGAGTACCACCTCAGAATTGAAGGAGTTACACCTACCCACCATCCTTCCCTTTCCCACAAGTCTCATATTATTTCTGTCATTTCGATTGTCTTAAGATAGTCTTGAATCTATTATTTGGTCTGTGGAGTTTGGAATAATGATTTCTGTGAATGTACTTTTTTTATGTGAATTAGAATTCTCTTTCATTTGGTCTAAAGTGATCACTGAAACACAGGAATCTTTTGGCACTGTCTTATAGTAGCTTCAAAAACATAAAATATGGTTCCAGGCGTCTTGGCTGGCTAGGGCTGGTACTCTTGTAGGACCAGTTAGACTATACAGGGTTGTACTCTGTCTATAGCCAGTCTGTCTGGGGCATGGAGGAAGCTCTGCCCTTTGGAAAGCAGTCTAGGAAGGCCCTGGGGATGTTACACTGCAACCAATTTGAAGGAATGAAAGGACACATGGGTAGAGACTTAATAGTCTACTTGACACAACGCAGGTCTGGTAGCCTGATTGGGTCTGAGTGCTAGAGGGAGTGGTGTCTGGGGCTAGCCATGTGCTTTCTGGTCAGCGATCTTTTGAAGTACCAGTAGGAAATGCAGTGACTGGACAACATCATCCAGAGGGACACCAGTGCAATGCTGTCTAGAGGAGTGGTGATTGGGATGGTGGTTTTGGGTGTGTTCCCTCGTTACTGGGTACCCAAGGAATATACCAAGTTGCTAGGCCTACATATGGACTGGGTTGAGGAGCAGTTAGAGGGTAGTGGGGTCTCAGAGCTCTTTTCTAGGGCTTTGTTTTCCTGGCCAATGGTCTTATTTCATTAAAGTAAAGGCACAAAATTTTGGAGACCTCTGGCCTGCCCACTAGGAGAATGGAGAGCATGGAGATAGGATGCTCGCATACCCTTTCACACTCTCATGATCATTCTCAGCATTTTACTTGAAAACTGAAAT
Organism: Apodemus sylvaticus; assembly: GCF_947179515.1. NCBI lineage: Eukaryota > Metazoa > Chordata > Mammalia > Rodentia > Muridae > Apodemus > Apodemus sylvaticus. The sequence goes on from NW_026263217.1 coordinate 1,294,838, forward strand.
TTCATGTTGATTGCTTAGTGGGGTAGGTGCTGTGAGGCTTTCCTCTGCTATACTGAAGGGAGAGATACCTTCACTGGGTTTCACCAGCTTCTAGTGGCTGCTAGGATTATATTGAGCTATAACATTTTCCTCGACTTTAATGTGTATCAGTCTGTTTTATATTGTTGCAACAAAATTCCAGAGGCTGTGATGACCTTGCTGTCAGAGTCCAAGGCTGCGCACACTATCACATGGGGCATGTAAGAGACAGTATGTCTGTTAAAAGCCAACAGCGTTCATGCGTAGATCTGTACTTCAATGATGATGTCTTATCCCAATCAGTCCTCCTAAGTGTCACAGATTAAACTGATGCCTCTTAGTGCCTCACAACAGGGATTTCAGCACATGAACCCTAGAGGAGCCTCAGCCCACATCCAAAGAGCCTTGGATTGGTTTGTTCCTTATTTTTAGCATGGGCCCACATTTGTTGTTTTGGAGGTTTCTATTAAGTGTCTTTGCCCAGCGCCCAGGGTTTACGCAGAAAAGCTCTTTGCAAATGAAGTTGGTTGATGGATACTTAAGTTTTTAGGGTTCCACCTGCTGCTTCAGGGAGATAACTGGTGGTCTCTCTCTTGCTGGAGGTCTCTGCATATCTGGAAATAACTCCTTGAGCGTCTGCACAATCAGAAGAGACTCTAGGCCAGTCTCTTCAGCTTGGACCAATTTCTTCCTGTCTAGGGTGATTTCTAGGGCCAAGAAAGGACAACAGCATTTGATACCTTAGGTCTTACAGTCAATAGATCTGTAATAATTGATTAAATGACTGCATGGTAAACATTTAGAGCTGTATAAAAAGCCCTATGGCATTGCCTTCTCTTATAGTTACCATAATGGAATGGTTGTGGAATCCTGGTGGGGTTGGTATGGGGTTTGCCCTCTCTGGTGTGTCTCTGGCTTTCACTGCAGATGAATTACCTCATTTGCTAGATGATAGGTCTGCAGTTAGCATTGGGACCAAGGTCTGCTGTTTAAAAACTGGACTTCCTTCCTCTCCTGATGTTACATTACCTTTCCCATGTCTTGGAGATGACAGTGACAACTGTGTACTTTCCTTGAACATGGCTTTGAGAGATAAAAAACATAGGGAGCTCAGGAGACGGGTAGTGTCCTCCCTTACCCCCAAACCTTTCATTTTTACATCAACTTTGATTTTTTTCCCCCTCATCCCTACCTTCATAGGAAAATCTCTAGCCAGTAAGTAAGAGTTGAAGAGTCCTTTCAGAGACTGAAGGAAAGTAGTGTGAAGGGAGGGAAGAAAGGGGGGAAGAAAGGAGGGATAGACAGTGGGAGGGAGGCAACAATGGCAGATCTGAGTTGGGCCAAGGTAATTGTAAAGGCTGCTTAAGCCCATAGGCCTAGGTGCTCAGAGTTCTCTTAGACCAGTGATTCCAACTTACAGTCAGACATGCCCTGACAAAGATTACCCACAGAAGCAACAAAGGCTTTGGTGTTCAGTAGCCACTTGTATGCTAGTACTGCCCCTGGTCCCTTTTGAGGAGTATAGCTATTCACATTAAAAGCACAGCTTTTTAACCTGTGAAACCAGCTTTTTCTGTATGGTCAGGAAAATGATCATTTTCTTATGCTTATCTTCACTGACATACTACAGCTTCCTAGAAAACTAGAGAAACATATTTTTTAAAAATCAAGTCTTCCCATATCCATCTTCTTTTCATAAGTGATTGCAAAATGTGTTTCATCCGGGGTTGTTTATAATTGCTCCCTTTTGTCAGTGTGTAAGCGGCAGACCCTACCCCTTCTACTGATCCTAGGAGGAATGCTTAGTGCACAGAAGCCCTCTTTTCATGGGCAGTAGCCTCCTAGAAGATGGGACATGCTCATAGACCTCTACTTGAACACCTGGATAGCATTGCAACTCATAAATATGGATCCCTGTATGTGAAAACAAGGGTTGTTTCTGTTTTTGTTTTGTTTTGTTTTTTAATAAATTCCAATTGGGACCTTTTCCTAGGCCACCACAGAGCACTGAGTATGAAAAATTGTTCTGACCTTACTAAGGGCAGTAACCACTGGTGGGCTGAATAAGAATGCTTCCCATAGGTTCATATATTTGAAGTCATGGATTAGGAAGTATGGCATTGGTGGGGTGGAGTGGGGTGGGGTGGGGGGTGCTTTGTACTGGTGATCTCTCTCTCTCCCCCCTTTCTTCCCTCCATCCCTCTTTCTCCTCCCTCCTTTCCTCTCTTCCCTCGCTCCCTCTCGTCTCTCTCCCTCCTTCCTTGCCTCTGACCCTCTTTCCTCTCCCTCCTTCTCCTTCTTTCCTCCTCCCTCTCCCTTTATCTTTGCTCCAGTACCATCTGTGCAGCCTTGTTCCCTGCCATGATAATGGACCAAACCTCTGAAAATGTAAGCAAACCCCCAGTCACATGCTTTCTTTTATAAGAGTTACCTTGGTCACAGTGTCTCTTCACAGCAACAGAACAGTGACAGAGACACCTCATGGCAGTCAAATATGTCATTTTCTCAAGACAGTAGAAAATGATCTGACCAGACCCTGCTGCCTTCAGGATTGCAGTTCTTATGTCACTGTGCCCTGGTGATTAGAATTGGAACTCCAAGTTCTATGAGAGCCTGCTGGAACTTTGGAGAACCCAAAAACTCTTTAGCAGGCTGATTCTGTGTCCTGTCTCCTCAAGAGTTTTGCTTAACAGTTTGGATATTGCTTGTGAAGAGACATGTTATTTTGACTGTGGATACAGAATACTTTATCAATCAGGTGTTTTCTATTTAAAAAATAAAACTAATAACCTTCATGTACCCACATTAGATCCAAGTTTTGGTAGATTGCATGATAAAGGGCCTGGCTTAGAACTTCTAGATCCTCATATTTGAGCTGATCCTCATTAGTCCCACAGGACTACTATCCATCAAAGGAAGTCCTGGGCACTGTCTGTTCCTCCGAAATCATTCTTCTCCTTCTTTCTTATCTTGGCACATTGTAGAGTCATTGTATAAGTATATATGTATACAAATTTATGCATATATGTTGCATATGGAATGATGGTTTAAGTGCTGATCAAAATAAAGCAAGGGAGGAGTTACATTAATGTTCTCTAGGAAATGTCCCCATAGGCTCATTTGTTAGCTCTGTCCCTAGTTGCTACCACTGTTGGGGGTGGTGGAAACTTAGAAGTTAGAGTCTGGTGTGACTTGTCCTCTGCTGCCTGTCTGCCATGCGATAAGGAGCCTCCTCTATTCTGTATTCTGGCTATTGTGAAACTGCTTTGCATAGGTTCATAGAGGTCAAGCAAGCACACCACAGATGAGTGTGGCCGTTAGCATGTATAAGAGAAAGGTCTCTTGATAGATGGTGGCCACAAGAAGCTATCTATATAGTGAACTGACAGAGCTGCTTATACAGTCTTGCTATTAGTGTCTTTAGCTAGGTCACATTTAACCCTTGGGAGGAATAGGTGCTGGGTACAAATAATTCTGAACCGTCCTCAGATTTTCCTGGGCATCTTCACTTACTACAGATTGGAAGTTTAAAAGTTGCAGAGAAAAAGGCCATTTCATTTTCCCTTATTTCAGGAGCCAATAGTTTGGATACTTAAGAATGTTCAGTTTACGTGACTAAGTGACTCACAGAACAGAGGAAATAAGGCTGGGTTACGGTGGGGCTCATCTCACAATTGCTGCTCATAGTTGTAATCTACCATAAAACTAATGTTGATCAAGTAAGTAAAATGTAGGCCATGTGTACTGACTATAAAATAACTTCAAGGCCCAGTCAACACACCCATCCAATGTAGAATGATGCAGTGTTTACTCTCAGTTTTGACTGCTAAGTCTAATAAGTCTAACAAACAAGGCTATACACAGTGGCTTTGCAGATTGTGCCACTATTGCAAATGAGGTCCTTCTTTTTATAGATCTACAGACTCTGGATCAGGAGACCCAGGCTGTGGGCTCACAGGGATTTTGATTGGCTGTGACATCTTGAGCAGGTCACTGGCTCACATAGTTTCAATCTCCTTGTTTGTAGATTAGATCTGACACACCCCAAGGGGCTGAGTTCTAGGCACCCAGTGAGCTTGAGGTAGATCCTGTTCTGTGGGAACAGCCTGCTCCTATTGGCCGCATCCTTGGGGAAGTCATGGTCAGTGAAGTGACATTTTGATAGACATCCGGTTGTGACTTCATACACTCCTCAGCACAGTGAAAGCGTCTTTTCAGAATGTTGTTGGTGTGGAAACTTGCAGTCATGCACGTGTAGCTCCGTAGAGTCATTCTGAGTTGGTTTTTTTTTTTTCTTTTTTTTTAAGGAGCATATCCTATTTATTCACTAGCAGAGCACGTGGACTCACTTCCACTAGCAACCTTTTCTGGTTCCCCCGCTGGTGTTAAGTGGACTCTTACTATGATCTTAAGAGATGGATAGTTTGAATGATCTTTATGGTTGTTCACCATCTGTGCTGTCTCTCTGCAGTGACTGTGTTTTGCCTGTCTTTTCTTTTGTCTTGGTCTCTTTCTCTGCTTTGTAGGGTTTCCATTATTCTAGACACCAACCATTTGTTATTAATCACCTGTTTGCAACCATTGGTAAGCGAGTATATTCAATCCTTTGATCTCTATAACCATAATTCCTATGTACAAATATATTGTGGCTTTACCAGGTTTGTTAAGCCTGTGGCATGATGATGGATTTGCTTTAGGAGTGTTATAGATGTGGCCCAAGATAAGCTTTTAAAGAGCATGTGAGGCTGGGGGGCAACTCAGCTGCTCTTCAGAGGACCACAGTTTGGCTTACAGCCACCTGTAATTTCCAGCTCCAGGGTATTAAAGACCCTTTTATGGCCTCTGTCGGTACTACTACACACAAACTACATGCATACATAGACAAAAACACATATATATACACACATACAACTTTTTAAAAGAAATTTTCAATTAAAAAAAAAACTTTTCTTTCTTTTTTTTCTTTTTCTTTTTTTGGATTGTACCCTTCTGAATCTTGAGCTTCTTGGTTGACAGCATTGTGTCATGTTGTCAGAAGGTTAGATTCTTATGCTAGACCCTCCACTTAACTAGAATCGTCTTTGATCTTTTCCTGAACCAACTGGGGGGGGGGCTACTCTGTAAACATCAGCATTTTTATGTTAGAAGATCCTGTGTGCTAATGGTTCTGCCAAAGGCTGAGCACCTTTAATATTGTTTCATTGTTCCATGGGCTATCTATAGATTGTTTTTTTTTTTTTTTTAAAATCAGGTAGACACCGAGTCTCAGTCTGTGCCTTGGACATTTATTTACCTTTAATCTTTTTTAAAAAATCTGTTCCACGATAATCACAATCATTTGCTGGAGAACCTTGGGAACAGCCTGTGAATTATAGGAGAGGTAGAAATGGAATTATGGGAACTGTGTAGGGCCAGGAGAGGTGCAGCAGATCTGCAGGGCTGGGTAGTAGAGGAAGAGAAACGTCCTTGGATTTGAGGCCCAGTTTCAAGGCCAGCCTGCCTGCAGGGTTTGCTAGTACAGTGGCTTGGAAGATAAGGAGTCTGAGTTAGGAGTCTCACATTTTTGGTCTGACACTGGGTGAGTGGTTCATGCCATTTCATTTGCCAGGATGGGAATTCCTGTGCAAACAACACTAGGGTTTTTGTTTTTTATTGTATTGATTTTCTTTTGTTTGAGTGAAAGAATCTGAATGCTTTTATACATCCTAGATTTAAAGCGTGCATTGCACATCCACATGGAGATTCTCTAGGCAGCTAAATGTAAGAAGTCTAGCAGTAGGCATATAGAGCTGGAAAACAGCATGCGATGGTATAAAGTTAAGAGTGTGGATGGAGGAAAGGCTTCCCCTAGGACAGAAATACAGGTGATTAAGAAGAAATAGTAAGGAGAAAAGCCTGCAGGGCATCCCAGTATGAGAGGAGGCGTTACAGAAGGCCTGATCATAGTGACCTCTGTAATGGAGACCATTGGATAAGAGTGAGGAATTGTGGAAGGGATAAAAGCCTTTAGTAGCCTTAAAGTGCAGGTAGAGTTGGCAGAGTAACTGGCTTTTGAAAATATGTTGTGGTTGTGTTACTGTATAGAAAGGAGATGCTGTGGACATGGTTTGGGGTCGAAGATACTATTTTGTGCAATAAGGGATGGTTCAGAAAGATACTTTGGCCAGGGGAGCTAAGACAAGTAGCTTCCATTTAGGAGGTGGACTGCTTCATCGGGGCACAGGCAGCTTATCCTACTAGCAAAAGAGACTCCAGTGTTCTCAGACACAACAATGATCATGTATTCTGATGTTTCCTCACCCATTACATCAGAATACAGAAAGACAGTAGATGAGAAGAAACGTTTAGAGTTCTGGGCACTTGAATCAAGCTCACGGCACAGTCCTTTACTATCTACAGGGCCGTGACCCATGAGCTGGCCGGAAGTAGCACACAAGTCTGAAAGTATTTTTGCATTATTGTCACCAAAAGAGGAATCTTTAATATGTCAAGAATGTGTGTATAATAGTAGGAATCGACAGTGCCGGGTAGGATGGGATCAACTACACAGATTCTGTTACTGCAGTGGAAAGTGTCATGAGCTTAGAGCTGCTTGCATTGCGCATAGAAAGCAAAACAAAGCAAATACACACAGACTCAAAATGATGGGATGCTCTGGTAGGCAGAAGGACTGCCTTCCAGAGCTCCTGGCAGCCACAGGTAGCAAGTGCTTAAGGTTCAGACCACCAGCCATATTTGTGTTGATCCTGTGTGCACGGCACACTGTGAGCAAGAGGGGTGCTTTTCTTCCTAGCTCACCACCCAGGGCTCAAAAGGAGAAAAAATATTGTGGAAGTTCTAATGGAAGGTCATTCTACAGAGTTCCTGACTGGCACTCCTCAAAGCATGAAGTCTGGGCAGTGTCCCAGTCAGGAGGCCCCTAAGAAACCACAAAGCATAATCTAGTATCCTGGATAGGATGCAAAGACAGAAACAGGACACTGGGGAGGAACTGCCAATCTCAATAGTATGGATGTGGGTTCATTACTTGTAGTAATTACATTTTACTGTCAGATATTAATTAGAAAGAAAACTATAATTTAAATTAGCATTTAAGTCTTTCTGTAGCTGTGACAAGATACCTGAGGAGACATATTTTCTAAAATGTTTATTTTACAGTTTTAGGTTTTCAACCAATAGTTGTTTCTAGGACTGTGTGAGACTGCACATCAGTGATAGAACTCTACATTCTCTTATAAGGAAAGCTTCTCCCCAGCCCGTTATATTGTGGGCCCTTGTGATCCATCCCAAGTTACCTCTGAATACTGCTGCAGTGAGGCCAGGTCTTTAATATCTAAGCATCTGGGGACTTTGACCATCCAGGGCATAAGAGAATAATATCCTTTTAAATGACACATGCAGTTGCAAGTCTCCAGAGTTATTTGTAGATGTGTGCAAGTCAGCTATGGTAGTTCATGTCTCCTCACCTGTACTGGCAGTTGTGGGTTTTGTTGACTGAGTTTAGTCTCAGGGATGCACATGTAGCAAGCATTTCAGACCCACAAGTTAAGGTAGTTTTCATATTTACTGTTTCATCTTGTAGGGGAGGGGAGCATGATCCTGACGGTAGAGGCGGATTAGTGAATGAAATTCACTTAAAACTAAAATGATGAGGGAGGAAGTTGCAACCAGAACTGTTACTGTCTATATAATTTTTCTTTTTATTGAGATAATTATGTGTTAATAATTCTTGTGTGAATTCAGTGAAAGGGGCTTGGACATGTCTCAGCATTTAAGAATACTAAAATCTTTTCCAGAGGACCCAGGTCCAATTGATAGCACCTAGCACCTGCCTGGCATCTCACAACTGACTGAAACTCCAGTTCAGGGGATCTGATGCCCTCACAGAGAGACATACGTGCAGGCAAACATCAATGTATATAAAATACATTTTTTTAAATAAAAGAATACAGATAAAAGACTCATAAGTGATTTTCTGAGTGCCTCATACCCAGTAGGATGGCTACTATTAAACATAAATGTTGGCAAGAATGAGAAGATATTGAACCTTTGTAAGTCATGGAAACAGGCATGAGAATGTAAACCCATCACCAGTTGGAAGGGCTCCTGGGCTTCTGAAGGATGGAGGACAGTGGAGACACTGGGTGTATTTGGAGAAGCTGAATATGCTCAGCTCTCTCAGGTGCTAAGTGCCTCTGGTTGTATTTTAACTTTCTGGTTTTAATAGTAACTTACAGTTCTTTGTGAAATGTATACTGGTTAAGTGCTCTAGGTAATTGTAAATTTCCTAGATAGAAGCTTGTCACCATTTGTTAGCCATGGTGGCAGCACTGGGTGAAGGGAGCTGAAGAACCTGAATTTGGAAGCCTAGTACTTGTGCATTTGCTGGGTGCACGTGTCTGCAACCCCAGTGGAGACTAACAGATCCCAGGAGCTCAGCACCCAGTGTAGCTGAGATGGACAGCTCCAGATTCAGTGAGCTGAGCACTTTAGGTTTCAAAAAACTAGGTGAAGACAGGGTGACTGAGGAAGATAATCCTCCTGGCTCCCTCAAGCCATACATGGGAGAGTGAGCCTGCACATGAGCACACATGCACATAAATGCATGAACCATGTACAGGAAACTGAGGAGATGAGGAGATCTGAGGAGGAAAAAGAAAAAAAAAGTCGCAGTCGGTCATCAACCACCTTCCCACAAAAGCCACCCAACCTGGTGGTCCAGGCTGGCTTTCAAACCCTGACTTTCTCTACCAGAGAAAGATAACTTAGAAGGCATCATGCTGGTTACTATGAAACGAACTGTTCACCACCTCACAGGCCATCATCGCCAACAATGCCAGAAAACAAGTCACAGAAAGAACCCCTCTGTGATAACCCACTGAGGCAAGCTGGCTTCTGCTTTGCAATATCCAGTCTGAGTCTCTCTCTCAGGAGACTTTGCCTCTCTCTAATGAAATATTAAAAACACAAATCCTGTCCCAAGTCATCCTCTGGTGTTTCTCCCTAAGTAATACCACCTGTTTGTTTGTCAAAAGTAAATTGGATTTGGCTTTTTTTTTTTTTTTTTTCATCAACATCCATCTTCCCCCTAGGATTTATTTTTTTAGAACACCAGCAAAACTCTGCTTCCAAGTGAAGAATAGTAAATGAAGCCGTGGGTTTGTGGAAAGCGCCTTCTGGTGAATTTGCACCCCAGATCCTCTGCTTTCTAACTTGTGAACTTAGGTGAGTCACTGAACACCTCCAGTCCCCTTTCATCATTTCTAAATGCACCTGTAGATAACATCTACTTCAAAAGGTTCTTGTGAACATTTGATGTGCTCATCCTTATGAAGCACTATGACATGGGTCTCAGTTGACTGTCACCATGCGCTCCTTGACCATGCAGATGGTGCTGGGTTCTCACCTCTTGCAGCTGCACATGGAAAGGGCTGTTATGTGTGTTCTCTTTTATGTGTGGTGTGTTTTTCTGTTTTAGGAAGGTGGTGAGATCTTGCCTATTGCCACAACTTAATTAATTTAGTGAGAGATGGAACAACCACTAGATTCCATATTATATCCTAGTTAGGATTAAAGTGTATTGGCTGTAATTAGTAACGGTGCTGCAAAAAGCCACCAACTGGCCTTTCTCTTCCCCCACAGGAGATCAGGGTCCTGCCAAGTGCTGTCACATGCTTTGACATCTGACAGGTCTATCTACACACATCTTGAAGTTAAACAAGAATTTTAGTTGGTTCTAAAATCCCTTCATGAGTCAGTCTCTGTAATGCAAATGGACTTTTGTAAATCATGAATCAAGGACCATGCATACAGCAATAAAAAGAGAATATAGAATGCTCCTGTTTCCAAAGAAAAACTCTTCACTGAGATCAGCTTCCTGTTGCTGCAGGAGCAAATTCCCACAGTGCAAATGCCCCCAAACAGTGACCACCTACTTCACTTGTGGTTCTAAGTTCAAAGTCCTCACAAGTCCCACTAGGGGACATCACTTGGTGTCACCAAAAGCTACACTGCTGGAGGCTCTAGGAGAACTCTCTTTTCTAGTTCTGGAGACATCTCTTGGCTACAGCATAGCATCATTAATTCTCTCTCTAATTTTCTTCCCTTTGATTAGCAAGGATGTTTGTAGCTATCCAGAGTCTGCTGGACCATCCAGGATTATGTCCTCAGAGCAGGGGGAGCAGTTAGTGACCGTGTTGATCTTGTAATCCAACAAATCTGTAGGTGCTCTTTATAGAATGCAGACACATGCTTGCCACATCTTGCAAAGCCTGTATTGAGTGAGTTTTTCTGACTGATCAGTTGCACTCTTCCACCACTCAAGTCATGATATGTTACATAGAAAAAAACATTCTAGAGACCCTCTGTGAAGTTGTTACATAATCTGAATAATTCAGTTTTTGTTGAGAATTGGCATTGGGGTGAAACCTGTCCCCATTTGGTCTCAGTTTGCATCCTCCACCCTCTTTTCTCTGTCTTACTCACAGACACACATTCTGGTATGGCTGTAGACACATGCACATAGATGCATTTTTTGCCAGTAAAAGTGGTAGGCTTGCTTTTCCCTCCTGCTTGTCTGTGTGAATATTTTTAATTTTGTTTGTGAAATTCTATGTCTTCCTTCTCACATTTAGATTGACAGTCCTCCAATAGTTAATCTTTATTAAGACCTTTATTAATCATTAAAACAAACTAAATCAATGTTATTATTTTTTTAATTATTTTTTCTTTCAGATTTTCATATATGTTCAGAATATAGTCACTCCCACCCCAGCAACCCTTTCCATCCTCCAGTCCTTTCTCATGTAACTTCCAGCTTTCTTCCTCCTTCTTCTCCTCCTTCTCTTCTTCCTTCTCTCCCCCTTCTTCCTTCTTCTCTTTTCTCCTCTTCTTCCTCCTCCTCTTCCTGCTCCTCTTTACCCATGGATTTCAATTTGTTTTGCTTGACAAATATGGGAATCATAGTCCTGGTGAAGATCCTGGCTCTGTAGCTACACATACCACTCTCCCTGATTCTCAGTCTCCTAAAAGATGCTTCCCAGAATGGTGTCTGTTCTCTGTGTTAAATGATGGCATCATGTGCCCATCCCATATCAGAATTTAGTTCTCATACCAAGGCTTCTAAACATGTCCATTTATAGCCTCCTGCCCTGGAGAGTAAGTCTGCATACTGATGAGATAAGCTCCTTTGTTTCTCATGAATTAAATCTCTACTTAGTGTTTGTTTCTACATGATAAAGATCATCCTTTGATAAAGAACATTTTTCAAAGTTGATATTTTTGTTTTATAATCATCAGTGCTGAGCTCCCTGCTTGACATACATTGTACAAAATAGCAGAAGGGTATGAAGGGCCATGTCTGAAATTGCTTGAGATTCTGTTGGGATTACGAAGTCTGAGTTTTTAACACTTCTATGAAACTCATATTTGTACTAATTTGGAACTTCGTGGAGAGAGAAAACCAACTGCAGGAAACTGTTAAGGCTTCTGCCCCATAATTATTCCATTCTATTACTTTAAAAGCAGAAGATTTTGTATAGACAGGAGGATCCAAGTCTAGTCTGGAATCTGAGCTGAGGTGTTTGGGTTTGTATAGTATGTTGCACATACAGTTTCCTGCAGGGAGCTGTGAGTCATTGGGGGTGAGAACTTACTTGATTCTGAATTACTCTTTGCTTACACATTCATAAATCTTTTATTGTTGCCAGATGGGTCATGACCTTCATACTTTATGCAGTCTCTCTTATGTTTCCAACTGATAGTTTTAAAACTTGGGTCCTAGATAGAAGATTTTTGCTTTGGTTTTTGCTGTGTTCACAGATTTGAACCGGGTGGGAGCACCAGAGAAGATAAGAGTGGTCCTGGGACCTGGCCCTTTCCTGGAGGTTCTGATATGATTGGAGGTTGCACTCCCAAGCAGTGCCAACGCCCATAAAGGAAGAAAGGATTTGTTTGACCTTGTAGTTCAGAAGAAGGTGGTTCACCATGGCAGGGAAGGAAGGGCACTGGAAGCAACTTGGTTTATGGCCAGACCAGGAAGGAAGAAGGGGAATACTAGGGTTTAGCTACCTTACTCCTTTTTTTCTCTGTATTTAGTCCAGGATGCTAGCCCATAGAGTCGTGCTACCCATATTTAAGATAAATTGTTCCTCAACTAAACCTCTCTGGAAGCACCCGCATAAATATACCCACTACATTCTTGTGTCTCATTAATGCCCTGAGGGTTTTTTTATTCCAGTCAGGTTGACAAACACCACAAGACACCCAAACACAGCACTTGAACTGTAACATTTTACCCCTGGTCCCCAGAGGGTTGTGGCCACCTCTTAATGCAAATTGCATTCATTATAACTTTGAAAGATTTCTTACTCTTTATCTAAAGAGTGTTAGAAGTCCAAAGTCTTTTCCAAGACCTGAGGCAAATCTTAGGGCATAACAAGGAAAGATCCCACTAAAACAAGACTGATTCCTAGCCAGAAAAACACCAAGTCTTGCACCTCCATATCCTGCATCTGGGGTATCTGGTTCCTCTGCCCCCAGTCTGGCTACCTGCAGTGCATGTGGGTTTTTCTTGGCCAGATGCACTTGGTGCCTGCTGCATCCCTTAGCTGCACACTGTGGCCTCTCCAACACCCTGCTCTGTGGCTTAGCAGGAAGCTGTGTTTTTGTAAGCCTTATGCTTTCAGCGTGCACTGAAATAAATGCATCCAAGTCCTCTCATAACTGTTGTTGATGCAGAAGGAAATTCAGTAGAGAGCTTTGGTTGGCTGGATATCAACTGATTTAAATGATGATCTGATCCTATTTAAATTCATTTTGGAAATTATATAATTCGGCAGCAGGCATGGAATTTAAATGGAATCCCCTCTGAACCTCATTTTTATTACTACTTTTGTTCCTCTCCCTGACTTTAAAAGAGATGCCTATCTCGTTGCTTTTTGCTTCTAATCTGGTAGAGAAATCAGGTGTCTGAGCTACAAGCTGTGGCCATCTGACGGCAGTTAGCTATCGTCTCTGGCTTTGAGAAGACCTTTGTGTAAACTCTACCTTCGTGGATATTATGTGCATTATGTGTACAATTTACAAGCATATTCTTTTTCCCAAATGATTTTTATCTAATGTGGTAACTCATAAGTGAGAAGACATGTATTATTCTTTATTTATGTGCCCAAATACAGTAGAACATGTCATATTCGTGCCTCCATGGGTCAGATGCATGGGTTTCCTGTGACTCTGAACTTATGAAGTAAGATCATAAGAACTCTGTCAAGAGGAGTTTGGGTCAAGTATCTTGTCATCACTCCTTTTATAACTGAGGGGCATATCCAGTCAGTAGAGGGGCTGGGTATGATTTTTGCACTTCAAGAACACTTGTGCATTTTGTACCTGAGAAGGGTACAGTTGCTGAAATAGGTGAACCTGTGTGTTTTGTGTTCTTTCCTATCTAGTACGTCCCAGATTGACTTCATCAGATTTGTGCCATTTGTTTTAATAAGCTGTATTTTGGAGTAGTTTTATTATGTATTTTGGTCTACACAACACGTCTTGATATATATTTGCAATTACACGTGCTCACCATCTCTCTGCATTGCGTGCTTCTCCCCCTCCTCTCTGTCCACTGGTCCTGTGTCTCCATAGATCTTTGCCTTTCTTAGCATGTCATATAATGAAATTGCTATTCAAGATCTAGTTAGGAGACAGCAAGGCAGACTGGTCCTACAACAGAATTCTACAATCAGGAAGACAGAGTTCAGCTCCCCATGTGAGGATAAGCGGGAGTTCACAGCCAGAGGAGAGGAGGACCATGCTGTAGAGGATCCTGGGTGAGCCCACCTAACAGGGTTCTCGCTGGAGGAGGCCAGGCGGCCAGCCATCACGTGCAGCATGGTGGGATTCCTGGAGCCTGGGCAGGTGTCAGGGCGGATGATTCTTGCTAACACTGAGTGACCCAGTGTGACCCAGTGATGGGCACAAAAGCTACAGAGAACAGGGCTGCAGGATGTCAGTAAAGGTTGCTCCCAGGAGACCCCCATGTCCAAATCCACATGCCTAGCCTTTGTAGCCTTGCTGTCTGCCTTCAATCATAGGAAGCATCTTCATTTCCTCCTACTCTGTCCCTAACACTTAAATATTCCACTGTCAGGTACACAGTTGGTTTATCAGTTTACCTACTGAAGAATATCTTTGTTTATTTTCCAGTTTGGGGAATTATGAATGATGTGGTAAATATCTAGAAGATGCCGTAGAAAATACTGAGACAGAAAAGTCAAAGAAAATGTAAATGCAAAAATTTCTTAACCAAAAATATCCAGGAAATCCAGGACAAAATGAGAAGGCCAAATCTAAGGTAATAGATCGCGAAGAGAGTGAAAATTCCCAACCTAAAGTGCTGGTAAATATCTTCAACAAAATTACAGAGGAAAACTTCCCTAACCTTAAGAAAGAGATGCCCATGAATATACCAGATGACTAAAGAACTCCAAATAGACTGGACTAGAAAAGAAATTTCTACTCTCACATAATCAATGCACCAAATGCACAATTCAAAGAAAGAATATTTAAAGCAGTAAGGGAAAATGGTCAAGTAACATAAAAACATATAAACATAGGTCTATCAGAATTTCACCAGACTTCATATCAGAAAATATGAAAGCCAGAAGATCCTGGGCAGGTGTCATATAGACCCTAACTGAACACAAATTCCAGCCCAGGCTACTATACCCAGCAAAACTCAACGTTAACATAAATGGAGAAACAACATATTCCATGACAAAAACAAATGTATACAATATACTTCCACAAAATCAGCCCTAAAATGTATAATAAATGGAAAATGCCAGCACAAGGAGGGAAACTCCACCCTAGAAAAAGCAATAAAGTAGTCTTTCACAAAGCCCAAAATAAGATAACCATGCAAACATAAAAATAACACGAAGCAGCAATCACTATTCCTTAATAACTATTAATATCAATGGCCGATAAACAGACTGTGGAATGGAATTCTGCTTCCACTCCTATCTGTTAACAAACTGAAACCAAAACACATACACAGAGGTGCCGCACTCAGACACTCAGGACATTTAGAACAAAAACATTGCCAGCACACACACACAAGCATACCTCCAAGGGGGTCTTCGAGGTTCCTGGGTGCCACCTATATCCCCGTACGGGCCACCAAATGTATGACCTCCTTTTTGGGGAGTCCCCCCACTCCGTTTTCGGGATATCGTACACCCAAGGAAACATGAGAGACCAACTTGATGGAAACACACGAGGCAGTTTATTATCAGAGCTCCGGGGCCTTCATGTATCTCACACAGGAGACAGCGGAGTGGACCCTGAGTCTCAAAAGTTAGGGGTTTATATAGGAAAATTCAAGGGGTTTTGACGTGGTTACACATGATTTGCTGATACAAACATTGACGGGGGATTCTGGCGCGCGGAGGGGGTTTTTTGGCATACATACAGCTCGGGCCATCAGCAATGTAAGAGGGCGATTTATTTTGTTAGCAGGAGGTCACTTCGACGTTAGTAAACTGCATCCAAGAGACAGGAGACAGGAGACTCCAGTCCAGATGTTGTATGACCCATAGGAGTTTTCCCAGGCATGCCCCTTATCTTTTATGGCTGGTCTGTTTGTGGAATGACTCAATCACAACCTTGCTTCAAGCTTGTCCGGCGTGCCCGGGCTCTAAGTCAGCCTGCTGCCTCAACTATGGATTCTGAAAAATCCTAGCTCCCTTCAATGTCTACCATTTATCTGTATTATTTTTCAATTTAAAACCTTCACTATTTCAAGTTTTACTTAATTTTTTCACAAATATTTTCAGTAAATCTTTCTACTAACTTTTTCAATTAGTTTAGAAATATTTTATATGTCTAATATTTTATCTGTATTATCTTTTCTGATATCTTAAATTATAATACATTTCCCGTATATTACTTCAATTGTATTAGAAATATTTTCCATCAAAATCTTCAATTTTCTTAAAGTTGCTTCTAGGTTCTTGGACAATGTTCTAGGTATATTTTCTATGTTTACAATTTTACTATTATTTTCCAACTAATTCTTCAATTTTAACACATATCTATATAGATTTCTTCAATATTACTTGAATATTAGTTAAGAGAAACTTTAATTTTAACAGAAAATATTTTTATTTAATTTTTCAATTATTTAGTGATGTTTTTATGTACACAATATTATCTGATAATTTCCCATGACAAATCGTTAACACTACTTTTCTATACACTGCTTCAATTTTATCAGAAATATTTTCCATGAAAATCATTAATTTAATAAGAAAATGTTTGTAAGTGCTTGATTTAGTAAAGATGATTTACCTTTTACAATTATTATTTTCCAAAAGATTCTTCAATTTTAACACTTTATTTATCAATTTTTTCCTAAAATTGAGTGTGCCTACACATTTAGTTTTCTTTGTCAACTTTTTATGTGTATTTATTTTCACTGCCAAATCTCAAATTGAAATAAAATTTTTGTATATTTGTTCAATTTTATAAGAAGTATTTTCCATGAAAGCCATCAATTTGATTAGAATTTTTTTACATGGTTTATCAATCAGTTTTGATGATCTATGTGTACAATTTCATCTGTATTATTTTACATCAAATTCTTCAATTTTAATACACATATTTATATATTTCTTCAAATTCAGTGAAAATGTCACATTAGCATCACTGTCAGTCACTCAGAGACTGCTGGCCCTGCCCCTGACTTCACGCCAACCCCGCCCCTCGCCCATCTATTTCAGCCCAGGGCGGGAGCCATGTTGGATTCCCTGTCACCCAGCAACCGCTGGCCGCGCCCCCTGACATCCCCCGAGGCCCGCCCCCACCCCATGACCATGCACCTCAGCCCCTGGCGGGCGCCATGTTGACTTCCCTGTCCATCACCTGGCAACCGCTGGCACCACCCCTGACGTCACCGCAGTGCCCGCCCTGCATCCAGCCTCCTAGAATGTTGTCATTTCCTGTCTTTAATTTTTATGAATGAAAGTGGGCTGGGACTTTGAATGTGCACATTGGTCGGAGGTCTGGCTGAGGCAGGAAGGAGGTGAGCGTGCGCATTTACAGCTGCTGGGAATGCTGAGCTTCCCGGGCTCTGAGCAGCTGGGCCTGGAATTGTGGAACGGGACCGCATTCGCATGCGCATTCGGATGAAGATAGTGCTCCTTGCTGCAGGTGTGTGTGAGCTCTGGAGTAACTCTGCGCTGCTAACCTCCTGTCGTCTATGCAGACGCGGTCTGTGAGTTTGGAGAGGCCTGCCAAGACGCGGGCTTCCCGCTCTGGAAAGTTTGCAGTGGGGCGGAGTGCAAACCCTCTCTGTGTTCCTCCAGGCAGGGACAATGGCCAGGCAAAGCGCGGGCATCCCGCTCTGCTCTGGAAAGTTTGCAAGGGGACAGAGTGCAAAACCTCTCTGTCCTCCGGGCAGGGACAGTGGCTGGGAAAGACGCAGGCTTCCCGCTCTGAAAAGTGTGCAGGGGGTCGGAGTGCAAACCCTCTCTGTGCTCCTCCTGGCTGGGACAGTGGACCAGCAAGGCGTGGGCTTCCCGCTCTGGAAAATTTGCAGCAGGATGGAGTGCAAACTCTCTCTGTGCTCTGGGCAGGGACAGTGGATGGGCAAGGCACAGGCTTCCTGCTCTGGAAAGTAGGCATTGGGGCAGAGTGCGAACCCTCTCTGTGCTCCTCCAGGCAGGAACAGTGGCCGGTCAAGGCGCGAGCTTCCTGCTCTGGAAAGTTTGCAGAGGGGCAGAGTGCAAACCCTCTCTGTGCTCCAGGCTGGGACAGTGGCCTCCTGGCGTGACCCTCCTGTGGGAATGGAAGCCGAGTCTGGTCGCCCTGGATCTCTGGGCTGTGTGCCCGGCCCTGGCTTCTGGCAGGGAGCTGGTGAGACAGGTAGGGAATCCACAGGCCAATAAACTACATCCTGTTCCTTAATGACACAGGCTGGGCTGAGAAAAGACAAAGACCTGGTAGAGTTTACAGAGGTCTGGACTGGTGCTTTCCCAAGGAACATAAATAATCAGGTTGGAGGTGGCTGGGGTCAAGGGCTGTAGGTTGGGTGGGCGGGGATAGGTCCCAGAGTAACTTGTTTTTTTGTTTGTTTGTTTGTTTGCTTTTTGTTGTTGTTGTTGTTGTTTTTTGTTTTTTTTTCAATTTTTTTAATTATTTCTGGAGTAGTTTTTTTTTTTTTTATTGCTTTACTTTTGATGCTTAGTATTTCAATTATTGTGCAGTAATGGGACTTTTCCCCAATCTCTTTGGTATTTTGCATGCTTTTACATTAACTCTGGCTATATATTTTAAAATGACTTGAAATGCTGGGTGGTGGTGGTGCATGCCTTTAATGCCCGCAACTGGGAAGCAGATAAGACTGGCAATGTGGCCCATCTTTAGAGTGAGACCTAGAGAATAAAAAGTACTGGGCTCAGTCCCTGGTGTACGCGCGCGCGCACACACACACACACACACATTAGCATTTAGAACTGTGACTACCTACTTTCTTGTGTGTGTGATCTTTGCAGGTGAGCACCAACATAATTGAGAGAAATGCAAACCTCGAATGGAATCAAGTTGTCAATCTTCAGATCAAGGTTTGGCTTTCTTTTCTTTCATAAAAACTAAGAATATGGGGGGTGGATGAAGAGCTCTTTGAGGGCCACTGGGAGGGGAGCAACATTCGGGATGTAATAAATAGAGTAATTAATTGATAAAAATAAATTTTAAAAAGTAATACAAAACTAACTTGAAGAACATTGGCTCCACTAGTTAGCAAATTAATGGAGAAATAATTACCACTTTCTGTTTCTCCTTAACAGTTTCCCTCCATGTGTGAAAAAATAAAACTAAAGTATATGACTGGTGAGTTGCAAGTGTGTTGGATTCAGCATTTACGAGTTAAACATCTGGGTACAAAGAGCATCACTTCAGCACCTTTTAGTGATTTTGCGATTCTTCTACAAGAAAGCTAAACCTGGAAGTGGGCTGCAGATGGTTCTTTAAACACAAAAACAGTAAGTCAATAACAATAATAATAGAAAAGGCTTTTCAGAAAGGATTTAGAAATCTTGGTTCACTTGTTCATAAACAAAATAAAGAAGGTAGTCACCTGAAAATGCTCAAAGATAAGAAATTAAGAATCTTATTTCCATTAGGCTGACCAAATAGGCCAGAAATAGAGTAAACCAATATTTAGGAAGAATCATCAAGATGTCTAAAAACAACTATTTGTTATTATTAAAAAAGAAAATTGAAAATGTTGCTTACCTGATGTAAGGAGAAAATATTATCAAGTTAGGCATGGTAGCACACGCCTGTGATTCTGGCACTTAGAAGGCTGAAGGGAATTGTGAGTTCTAGGCTATCCTGGCTACATAGTGAGACTAAGGCTCAAGAAAAGAAGGGAAAGTAGAGGGAGGAAGGAGGAGGATGGGGGGATTTATTGAAGAATTCTTATTAGATCAACCTCTCAGGAACCAATTGGTCACCGTAACCATTCATAGGATGTTCTTGTTGGATGGAGTGTTCAAATGACAGCCCTCAGCCCTCTGAGGAAGAGGCAGAGGAACACATGTCATCCTCATCTCCATGGTAACACTGAGGGGCAGGGACTGTTCTCAGCCTCAGCCTACAGTGAGGACATTGAGGCTCAGAGGGGCCAAGGTAGCTTGGCCACAAGCACTTGATGATTACAGGCCCAGCCAGGCTCACATACTGTGAGGTAACCCCACATTGCACATTGCTTTGGTCAAATGCATCTGACTTTCATGTTATGACAAGCTAGGTGGAGGAGAGACTCTTGTTTAGTGACCATGTCATAACTGAGAGCTGCAGCCGAGATCTGAGGACAAAATGTCCCCTTCTTTGTTTTTTTTTTTTTGTTGTTGTTTTTTGGTTTTTGTTTTTTTGGGTTTTTTTGTTTGTTTGTTTGGTGTTTTTTTTTTGTTTTTTTTTGTGTTGTTTTGTTTTGTTTTTGTTTCTTCGAGACAGGGTTTCTCTGTATAACCATGGCTGTCCTGGAGCTCACTCTGTAGACCAGGCTGGCCTCGAACTCAGAAATCCGCCTGCCTCTGCCTCCCAGAGTGCTGGGATTACAGGTGTGCGCCATCACTACCCGGCTTAAATGTCCCCTTCTTTAATGTAAAAATTTCAAGACATTGGGGATCCCCAGGTAATATACTGCAAGAGATTCCAGGGCCTGAGCGACCCTTGAGTGTATAGATTTAGCCCTAGTTTAATGGCTTTGGTAGAGTCTATTGGCTCTAGAAGTGGATGACTGAGCTTTACCAGCATCACATGTGGTGTCTATGAATGTGGGCGTCCCTGCCCTTTGCTGCCCCCTTCAAAGCATGGGCATAGATAAGGACACACAAAGAGTTCCAGCTTCCTTGTGGGATCCTTGGGCCCAGATCTGTGATTGCATATACTGAAGGGCATTGAAAAATGAAGGGAAGGCTAAGGATTCTAAACCTATCTGATGAGGCAGAAAACATTCAAACCTGTGTTCATGATTGACTAACTCTAATATTTTTCTAACAAATTACCTGGAATGGTTACTTCCTATAAGATATTATGCTATGATCTTTCCCTCAAACAATGAGGCTTAGGCTTCAGAGAGTGTATGCCATTACATCGTTAATGAATAAAAGGAATGAAACAGATCAATGTTCGTAGTACATTCCCAACCTGAGGCCTCTCTAGGATGTCCATGGAAAGGTGGACATTCATATTTGTACTTATACATTTCCCACAATGTAGGTAACATTTAACCTTTAGTCATGAAGCTGTGCTCTGAGAAACAAAATTTGTCATATACTAGGTGATCAGTGCACATTTCAATTTAATTAATTGATAGATCTTTAGATACAGCCCATTATACTTAAGCCACTTTAAACGCCATAATATTACCATATATATGGTAAGATATAGCTAACTATTTTATACAATATAATTACAGTCATATACCTAGTCTGTTCCTTTATGTCAATGATGTCAATTGTAGTCATTTGAAAATCCTTTGACTTTTCAGCTAACCTTAATTTCATGACATCAGAACGCATGGTCTGACTGAATCAGGGTTTCTAGAGTGACCACAGTGTCAGTGGCATATGACTTGCAGGTGTAGTAATTGTGTGTTCACTCCTGGCCTCTAGCTAAGGTTTCCTGAATTGAGTTTGGGCAGGTGAGGGTGGGAAGTTCCCACTCAATCCTCAAGTACAGTGAAGTCTGAGGCCACTGGACAGTTTTTGAGGTCTAAAGTCTTCTACCTCTTCACTTATATTATTTATTAAAGCTATAACTTTATAGGCAGAAGACATAACCTCTTGTTTTACACAGGGACCGGCTTACCAAAAATGATGTAGTCGGGACAATGTACCTGTACTTCTCTAAGATCGCTGCCTCTGGGGGAGAAGTAGAAGTTGAGTGATCAAGAGACCTGAGGATCAGAGCTCAGCAGGATTCAAAGCTTCAAGAAAAGAACAATGTCAATTGCAATGCTCAGGTAGTGCGATGGTCATCGATCGAGTAGTACACAGAATGCATGAGCTGTGGCAGTCACTTAGAAATCAGGCTTGATTAAAAGGCAAATGTATCTGGGCCTGATGGTGCAGGACTGCCACCCCAGCTGCAGAGGACACTAAGGCAGGAGAATCACACTTGGGACCTGTCTGAACTACATAGGAAGTGTCCCTCCAACCTAGACCACTTAGTAAGACCCTGTCTCAAAACAGGAATGGGAGATAAGGCTGGCAATGTGGCCCATCTTTAGAGTGAGACCTAGAGAATAAAAAGTACTGGGCTCAGTCACTGGTGTACACACACACACACACACACACGCACACACGCTCACACATGCTCACACACATTCACACATGCTCACACATACTCACACACATTCACACATGCTCACACTCACACTTATACACATGCTCACACACACATGCTTACCCACACGTACACACACTCACATATGTGCACTAACACCCACGCTCACACATATTCACGCTCACACACATTCACGCGCACACACACACTCTCTCTCCTTCTCTCTCTCTTTCTCTCTCTCTCTCTCTCTCACACACACACACTTACACACTCACACACAAACACACACACACACAGTGAGGTCAGTGAGCTTTGCCCATGAATCTTTGCACAATAGCTCACTATGGAAGCAAATATCAAGCTATAAATTTTCATCCCTCTTGCTCCCATCCAAAACCTTTTGCCAGGAGCTGTTTTAGAATTGTCTCGATTGACAGTAGAGTGCCTGCAGATACCTGTACATGTTGTTATGGGTTGGTCCATATCTAAGGACTGAAGTAAAGAAAAGAAAAGCAGTTAAAATAATAATAGAAAAATGAAGACAAGCACATTAATACCTGCAGATTGAGTTTTGCAAGAGCCAGTATATTAAACATAGTGGGTAAGGTGAGGTAATTTAGAATAAAATTTTGTCTGGAGGAACTGAAGTTTTTCATTTTATGGTTGTTTTAAGAGCATCGATGTTTGAAGAGCATCAATATGGGGGTGGAGAGATGCTCTGGGATTGAGAACACTTACAGTTAATGTATTGCACAGGCCTCAACATGGCTGACGAACCATCCCTAACTCTAGTTCTAGGGGAACTTAATGCCTTATTAAGGTTTCTGCAGGCACTGTATATATGTGACCCACACACATACACACATGCAGACCCAATCACCAATGAATGTAAAATAAGAAAAAAAAAATAGTATCAATATCCCAACCAATGTCAAGAACCTGGGAGATCCTAGAGATAGGATAAAGAAGACATTAGTTTCATATCTTAATGTGTTAAGAAGAAAGACAAGTATAAATCTCAGGGACAATGAAAAGTTAGAGAGAAATGCATGGCTCATATATAAAGCCACATGGGGCATGATTTTAAGCAGATGGTTGAAAGCCAGAAAGGATTCCATCTGCATGTTCTCAGCTGAAGGGATCATAAGACTGGGGAATCGCAGCAGAAAACAGGTATTACAATGGTTACTATGTCATAAGAATGATTTGTTTTGTTTTTTTAAACCCACAGCCCCAGCTGTGAACAGAACACAAATGCTAGCACCCTTATGAAATGTAAAAAACATGCACAGAAAATAGAGATTAAGAGGGGACAGAGGAAGGACAGGCATGCTCTGGGCTTCTTTCTGCTGAGTGGGTAATATGGATGTGCCCACTATAGGCTTCAAAGCCTCCAGCGTTGGTCAAGCTAAGACCCTTTTCCGTTTCTACCATTGTATCTCATGGCATCATTTGGAATCCATCTGAAAGTTAATGACTCTTCCTTTAGATATTAAAGACTTGTTTGTTTGTTAAAGTAGTGTTAGCCTGATCTGATCCATAGACATTCTTTAGCTGTGGTCCCTGTCTATGGGAATAATTTTGTGTTCTTGCTTTTTTAGGGAGAAGGGGTGGCCTACAGAGGCAGAATCTTGGTTGAACTGAACATGTTCCTTGAAAAGAAACGACCAGAAACCACTCAAGCCCATTTGAGCCCATTTCAAATGATGACCTTCTGGTTGTTGAGGAAAATGTCAGGGAGAACATAGCACAGGTTTCAAGGGATTGGAGAGTCTAAGAGTCATCTGTGGGAGAGTTGGAGAAAGATCTGCATCAGAGAAATTCATTCCAACATTCCCTTGATATATCCATGACAGCCCTTTGAAGATAATGAGGCTTGCTTCAACTACTGCAATGTTAATTGGTATATTAGTCTTTGGTAGTCTGACCAAAATTGAAGAATAGACAACTTCTGGGTAGAAGAATTAATTTTGGCTCACTGTTCTGAAGGTTTGATTCATGGTTGTATAGTCCCATGTAAACCAGATAGAACAGGATTATGAAAGGCATGTGTGACTGAGGAGCTTCTTCATTGTGGAAAAGCAACAGAGAGAGGGAACAGAAAAAGAAGGCAGTATCTTACACTCCCTTGTGACTTGCATCCTGTACCTCTTACTGTCACCAACTCTTGACACTGCCATCATGATATAAATTCAGCAAAGGATAATCCATTAATTATATCCAAGACTCCTTGTCTCTGGAAACACAGAGAAATACCTATAGGCATGACTAATCTCGTTTTGTTAATCCAGTCATTCTTGAGATAAAGACTGGCCACCACGTATATGTTTATAAGGACAGAGTACGCAAACAGTGCCCTTAGGTGGAGAGGTTGTGAGGAAGAGCTCTTCCCCTGGATGGCTTAGGTACCAGAGTTACCCCATTTCTACTTTCACAGGCAGCTGCTACATCTGAGGCTTCATAGCGATAAGGGCAGGCCTGCTTCCTGCTGGCATTACAATGGCTTTAAGTCCCTTTTTACTTCAAGCCAGAAAGTCTTCTAAGTTCACCTCTCTCTTCCTGAGACTCTCAGGTCAATGTTCTTGGGACACACAAATCTGAGCTGTTTGGCAGAGCAGCTGACTCTCAGACACTCCTCTGTCCAGGTCTCTCCTGGCTTGTTCTAGATTGCCCCAGGCCACCAACTCCCTCAGGGTGCCACACCCTCCATTGGGAGAACTGAACATTTCTCTCATTTTCCCATGTTATTGAGAAACCAAGCAGCAACTTTAGAAAAGATGTCAGCTCTGAGCCAAGTAAACAGCAGGACCGCTGACATGAAGTGGCTGCTGTCAGAGTCGTGACCTGGGGCAGCTCTCTCAGTCTCTGTTTATCAGCCTACCAGTCCATTTCCAACCTGCCTTCTTAAAGCTTGGCCCAGTCAGTGCTTTGGGCACATTCTTATCTCTGCTCTCAGGTCCAGGTCTGAAGAGTTCTCTGCTGAGCCAGTGCAGTTTTCTTCCTTGAAGTCAACTAATGTCTGGCAGTTATAAAGTCTGACCCCTTTCAGGATGACCAACAGGAAGAATAGCCACTTACTGCAGCAGAGATTCTCCCCTCCCCCACCCTCCAAGTTCATGGACTGCCACCAGGACGATTAGGTCAGGCTGGTAGCTGAAGCAGTGCTGATGGACTTTTGCATCATACACATTTGGTGTTTGGGACATTTGGAGCTCAGCCTTTGGGTTGCACCAATTTCAGTCCTTTGGCTCCTTCCAGAGCAGAGGCTAATGTTCCCCCCTTCTTCCCAAGACTACCTTTCTCTTTATCCCCTCACTTTGACTCTCCTGGGAACATGGTACAGGGTACAGCTGTACACAGGGGGGAAAGGCAAGTTAGCCAAGGTCATAGCCTGGTCAAAAATGCTGTCCTGGAAGTTTATGTTACCATATAGGATGACTCCATTTAGGTAATATAAATAGTGAAAGAACTATAGTAGCCATTTGCTGTTAAACCCATGCATGAAGATTACCAAGATGAAGGATGTGTGATCTGTCTTGGACGTATGTTCACATGTCTGCCTCTAGAATCCAGAACTGCTTACAGCTTTTCTCATACTTAGCCAATCTCTTAAGGCAGGTTCACAGGCTATCAAAGTAAGCCATTAGGAAATAACTGCTAAGAAATCACTAGTCCTTCTCCATCACCTAACCCCAGACATTAAAAAAAAAAAAAAATTCTCCAGTAAATGCCTTAGCACCATTCGTGACTTTGGGTTTTGATAACTCCTGAGTTATCTCATTCTCTTGGTGTATAGCATAGAATGGTTGTGCTAAGATGAGACCTTAAATCAAGTATCATCAAAGGCGAGCATATGAATGCCCCCCTAGACCTTTTCAACCACAAGGCATGGTCAGCAGGGAGAGGGAGGCTCTGTGGTCCATTAATCCCAACACAGGTACAGCAACTTTGCATTAAGATCAGAAAATGCCCCCCCCTACTCCTAATTTTCAATTACTTTGTTATAATTCTTGGGAATATCCCAAAATGTGATGAGGCTGTTGTATTCAGAGAATTGCTATAATCTCAGAAGCAGACCTTGTAAGTTAGTATGACCTGAGCATTTTTGTCACCCCTAAAGTCATATGTTCAAATCTAACCTCCGGAGTAAAGGAGTTAGGAATTAGGGCTTTCCAGTGGTGATCAGAGGATGAAAGCTCTAGCCTCAAAAGGGCATTAGTCACCTTAGAAATAATGCCCTGGAGATGAGCTTACTCCTACCACATGAAGACATATTGAGAACAAAGGCCAAGAAAAGGTCCTTTATTAGATATCTGATATATCAGTTCTCCAGAACTGGGACAAATACATAGTCACCATTTATTTGTTATACAGATGATGGTATCGTATTTCTGTTATGGATGACCAGATGGATTAAGATATAATTATACCAGTTTACTAGCCAAAAGGATTAAGAGTAACCAAATGCCTTGGCCTCTCATGCTGACTTGTCAAGCTAAATCCAATACAGCAGGCTCTTCGTTGGCTCTTCAGGAGAGCTTCTTTATTTGGATTCCATGAGTTCATGCTGAGAGACACAGGGCAAACCCATTTTCTGCTGGTTTTGACCGCAGACATGGAACTCAAAGAAATGGACCCCCACTTCCTGCACTACAGCCCTGGCTAGAGTCTTTTTTTTTTTTTTTTTTTTTTTTTTGGTTTTTTGAGACAGGATTCCTCTGTGTAGTCCTGGCTGTCCTGGAATTCACTCTGTAGACCAGGCTGGCCTCGAACTCAGAAATCCACCTGCCTCTGCCTCCCAAGTGCTGGGATTACAGGTGTGCCCCTCCACGCCCGGCTCTGGCTGGAGTCTTTATGTCCACTTTACAACATATTCAACTCTATAAAGATTTTTACCACATGGTGAGGATAAATTAGGAGAGAGAAAAAAAGAGAAGCAGGCAGGTGGGAAAGTGGGACATCCCCATGTACTGCTTAGTGCAGGATTGCCCAGGAGGAAAGCTACATGTGTCGTGTGGACCTTCAAGGAAAGCTGAAGAAGGTGACTGATCTCTTGGTGACAATGAGCCTGAGCAGTCATAGACTGTACCTGAGTTTTAAATATGTCATCTGCTTGGGAGGCAGAGGCAGATAGATTTCTGAGTTCGAGGCCAGCCTGGTCTACAGAGTGATTTCCAGGACAGCCAGGGCTACACAGAGAAACCCTGTCTCGAAAAAACAAAAATAAACAAATAGATAAATAAGTAAATAAATAAATCATTCAGATCTAAGGGTTGTGGAGAAATGCCATGATGACCTTCTAGCTATTACAATATTCTGTGGGCTTTTGTTTATTTCTTGATTTGGGGTTTTAGTTGTCGTCAGCATGCAATTCATCCAGGCTCCTTCTGTTCACACTGAACAACCTTAATGAAAGAAGGAGAATGGGAGTGGTTGAGAGACCTGCTGAGTGCCAAGAGATAAGAAGGCCCATTTCCTTCATTTGCTTAAAAACTGAAGGCCAAAAATGAAAAGTACCAACGATGTGTATGAGCCACTGCATCCGCCAGTGGTGGCCATCAAAGAACAGCCTGCCATTAGCCTGAACAAAAAACAGAATATGTTCTCTTCATAACAAATAACTATACACAGATATTGAAATAACTTATACCACACACTTCATTAATAAAAATGGGGGCGGGGTGGGGGGAAGCAAACAACCAAAAAGAGTAAGCCAAAAAACAAAAAACAAAAAAAAAGACCAAAACAAAACAAAAACCACAAACAAAAAAAAAAAAAAAAAAAAAAAAAAAAACCCATCCAACTAGCAGTTCAAAGGCACGAGAGAAGCTTGGGGCCTAAGTGCACCCCAGCCATGGCGCAGCGGGATCTGGGGCAGAGTGAAATGGACATCTATGCTCAGCTCAGCCTAGAACGTGATCCTGGTCATTGTCCTACAAAGGCTGTGTGTTTGGGGAGAGCTCTGAGAGCGCAGTGGAAAGGGAACTTGTTTGTCAGAGTCAAGAGTGACCCACTCCCTGGAACAGAACTGCCCTGGTTCTGGGTGGGCATGGTGGATGGATCTCACCAGGGGACAGCAGCAGGTCCAGCCTGGTGCTTCCATAGAAGGCTCCAGGCAGAGAAAAGAAGACCAAAGGTTGTAAAGGCAGCATTATTCAAGCACCTACTGCCTTTGTGGGCCTCTGGTGTAGTTTTATTTTTTTCATTGTCATTCTCTGGTCTGTTTTCTGTTTTTGCTTTGCACTTCCTGCTTTTTTATTAACCCATACACAATTACTTGTTGTCTGATTTTACTGAAGCTACAAGTCAGACAATAAATACTTGCTGCAGTAATGTCTGTCCATGTGGCTGACTATAAGCACTTCAGAATATGTTCATCCAAAGGGCATTTTTAAATGAAGGTGATTAATTTCGCCATTTTCGTTTATCTTATAGCATTTCAGGACAGACAGCTTACCCCACCACCTCTTCTGTTTACTCTTCTTGGTGGTGGTGTAAGACTTCTTCTTTTCCTAACACCTCCACAAAGTCTCAACACAAGGAGAAGGAGAGGTAGGCTCTTTTTAAATGTTGTAGTCAAAGTATGTCCACCTTGCAGCTGCTTACCAGCAAAGATCAGACTTGCTCGAAACATTCCTTCCTCATCCTTATTCTACATGTCTGTAATTTAGCTTTCCTTGATAGTAAGCAGTTTTGCCCTTAAGATTTGCTATGCAGAGAGATCCCAGAACCAAAGCCGAAGAACCCAGTGTCTCTAAATAATGTTTATGTTTCTACCTCTCCTTACCCTGAGGTCACAGGGCAAGTAGGAAAGGATTGAGTCCTGGCAAAGCTCTCAGTTACCTCATCTCAAGCAGCCGGACTCTGGGGCAAGTGAGCAGACAGTAGTGGAGCTCCTTATTGTGCTTGGACTTGTAAAGTGTTCCAAAGTGGGTCCATCTTTGTCTGACAGTGTATGCCAGTCTTGGCTAATTGTGGTGATTGCAAGAAGCCCAAACTTCTTTCCAGAGGTCAGGTGTCCCAGTGGGAGGAGCCTGGGAAGCCTTTTGTGGGCAACTGTGCAGGCATTGCATGAGAACATCCCGGGGTTCCTGATGGAATCTTGACTTGCATGTCTGTGCAGCACAAATTCAGCCAGATACATCGTCTTCCCCACTCAGCAAACACCCCATGCTCTCTCTTTGTTCCCTTCGGAACAATCACAATCCTTCTTTCAGCATCCTGTATTGGGTTTTAGGTATTTTGTTTGTTTGTTTCTATTGCTGTGATGAGATACTGGACAAAAGCAACTTTAAAAAAGAGGGGTTAATTTTGGCTTAGAGTTGAGAGTACATTCCATTGTGATAAGGAAGACATACTAGCAGGAGCTTGTGCCAGCTACTCGCACCAATTACCTGGGAAGCTTTAGCCTGGATATTTGAGTTTAAAAGCTTCCTATCTAGCCTTCTGCTCTGGTACTGGAGTTGCAGGGGACACTGAGGCTATTTATCAGGGGCCTGATGCTACTGAGCCATCCTTGCAGTGAAGTTCCCTGAATTATACATGATTCAAGAATGCTGGGAGATTCAGAAGCTTAAATTTGAATTTTCTAAGGATTTAAAAGAAAGAAGTTATTTGTATTAGTCATACTTTTTCTTTATTATGGCTTCGTCATAAAGCAGGACAAGGTGACTGTCATAATCAGCTCCCGTTTTTCTTTTTGATCTGCCCAGAGCCCTACCTCATGCACGGTGATGGTCTCACAGTTAGGGTGGGTTGTCTCGCTTCCATAAACCAAGTCTAGAAATTCCACCTCAAACTCAGGGCCCAAATCATAGTTCCTTTTTTAAAAAATCAACTTCCCTTTTCTTAAATCATGCTTAGCATTTTATAAAGAAGAAGTTATGTTGCATATAAAATTATGACTGCAATCGAAAGTGAAGCTGAGATCGCAGCCAATGATTTACAAAGAATTCTGCAAGAGCTCAGAGGAGTTTCTGACAGAACTTTCTTAGGGGGTTCTGCTTTATCTGCTAGGTCAAAATGCCTTTCACCAAAATGGCAACTTCATGGTCATGAGCTTTCTAGAGGACTGCTCCCTTCTCTTTATACCTCTACAAGACTACAAGATGATAAAAGTTCTCACAGCAACCAGGCATGGCGAGGCATGTTTATAATCCCAGCACCTAGAGACTGAACCAAGGGGTTGTGAGTTCAAAGCCAGCCTAGGCTAAGTGAGAGCTTGAAACAAAATAAAGCCCATTCTTAAAGCAGTCCCCTCCCCACCAAAAATAAAAATAGAATCACTGTAGAATCTAGCGGTTTTACATCTGAGTGCAGACTCAAAGGGTTTGGAAGCAGGAGCGTACGCACCCAGTGTTGTTCATCATAGCCAAAAGGTAGAAGCTACTATCTAATGTTATCATCATAGCCAAAAGGTGGAAGCTCCGTGTGTATCCATCACTGGGTTACTAGATAAACAAATGAAGTGTCTCCATACAACAAAATAGTACTGGGGTTATGTGAAGGTATGTGTGCTGCAACATGGATAATATAGAAAACATTGTGCTAAGTGAATTATGCACAGCACAGGATGGTAGCTGCCCAGGGGCTAGTGGAAAGGAGAGATGCAAAGTTTTTATTTGAATGTCAGCTTTGCAATGTGAAAAGAGTTCATTTGAATAGATGCAAATGTACCTGGGTCGTTGGTGATGTGAATGTACTTGAATCCTAAAATGGTAAATCTTTATATGTATATGTATTTTCATATGTATTTATTTATATATATATATATATATATATATACACACACACACATAGGCACACATAATCATACTTACCATGGTTTTTAAAATTGGTGTGTAATGGGGAAAGTACCCTCTATATAATGATGGAGACATAAATTTGTGTTTTTTAGAAAAAGATCATTGATTTGTTGGTCAGAGGGCTGGATAGATGACTCAGCATTTAGGATCACTCACTGCTCTTGCAGAGGGTTTGATATGAGTCCTTACAACCGTCTATAATTCCAGTTTTAGGGTACCCAACACTTTTATAACCCCTGTGGCTCCTGCAAAGACGTGATTCACATTACATACAAGGCACTCAGGCACACACACACACACACACACACACACACTAGAGTAAACTTGTTTTCAAAAAAAAAGATAATTTAAATAAAGCCATAGGACCTGGGAGAAGTTGAGGAGGGATGAATAGCACAACAATACACTGTGTAAAATTCTTAACAACTAATAGGGCAGTGGCAAAAAAGCTATAATCAATGACTAGATGGTAACAAGATGTTTGCTTGGTTTTGATTGAATTGAGTGGGAAAGTGTCTTTCAATACTGAGAGGGTTCAGACTTCGGATCACCTTAGTTGGTAAGATGCATGGGAAAGGCTCTCCCTTTACCAGGATGTTTTTCTCAAGTACTCCCTTTAGTGATGTAAAGTAGATGCCTCCTCAGGAGTCCTGGGGAACTGGAAGGGCACTGTGATAGCTTGAACACAGAACAGGAAGGGCACTGTGATAGCTTGAACACGGATGTATGAGGAAGAAAGAAAAAACTTGTAAATAATTATGTCTGGTTATGCTTAATAAATAAAAAGAATCTTGGTTTAGTTTTGTTTTTGAATGTTTTTGAGGCCATTATCTGGGTATCTCTATAAATAGGTGTCCAAAGTTGTGCCTCATACAAGCAAGCCCCACCCAATTAGTGATTCATTCGGTTGAATAAAGACCGTGGTACAGATAAGAAGAGAAGGAAAGGATCAGTTAAATTATTCAAGAGAAGAGAGAGACAGAGAGACAGACAGACAGAGAGACAGACAGAGAGAGAGAAAGAGAGAGAGAAAAGAGACTGAAGGTGGATTAGAAAAAGGGAGGGAATATAACTCCACTCATTTTTAAGTTGAAAATTAAAATCTTTATTGTTATTTTTGATTAGGAAATTAATACTTAAGCGACTCAAAATATCAAACACATATAAGTTAGAAAGAAAGTTGCCATATCTCTCCGCCTTTTATAGTATTGCTGTTATATTCTTCCAGACCTGTGCATCAATATTAAAAAAATATTTATTTAATGAATTCACTTTAAAGATATTCTTTTGGAGCAGGGGATATATTTCTCTGGTAGAGTACTTGCCTAGCATGTATAAAGGTCTGAGTTTAATCACCAGCAAAATAAATAATAAGATAAAATATTTCCCTTTCCTATGCTTGCACTAAGGCTTAAGTTGTTATGAGTTTTTATCCTATTATAACAGTAACATAATTTGTTTGAAGCATGACTTGCGGACATTTGCATTGTTTTCCCCTTCTGTTAATCATTTCCATGGTGACAACCCTTTAGTCTCTGCCCACTAACAAGAGACGGAGAGTCAAGGGATCTGAAAACATAGTCCTGTGGCATTTAGTACAGCACTAATTAACTAGGCTTAGCCTTTGGTCTGCTGGAAATCCACGTATAAATACAGACATGTGAGACGGTCCTGAACCTTATGTGTGTTCCTTCTGTTTAGAAATACCAGCGAAGGCTGAAGTGCAGCCTGTCTGCCGTCATGTTGCAAGATGTCGGTGAGGCCATTCAGTTCGAAGTCAGCATCGGGAACTATGGCAACAAGTTTGATGCAACCTGTAACCCTTTGGCATCAACAACTCAATACAGCCGGGCAGTGTTTGATGGTAAGAGTGGTGTGAAGTTCTCTCCTGTTCGTGCTTACAGAGGGTCCATCTCAGCACAAGAGGCACACGCTGTATTTAGCTCTGATGGCTATTATCCCTAGCATCTCATTAGATAATGTAAGAAAGAGCATTGGACGTTAGGTACCCACAAGGGTCGTTACACCCATGGGCCAGTGTCCCAGGCTGGACACCAGAGTTCATGAAATTCCAAGGTGATGACCCCAGTAAATACCACACTCCCTCAAGCAGCTGTACCCCACCAAGTGCAAATCCCCTTTACATTCCTCAGTTGACAATGGTCGCACTCTGGCTCAGACACTGGAAAAGCCAGGCTTTTGATTCTTACTAGTAGTTACCCAGTTCTATCACCTAGTTCTCTTTTAGAAGATTTTTTTTCCTTTTAATTGTGTGTGTATGTATCCGGCTCTATGCACATAAACAGTCCAACAGAATTGCTATATTTTTACCTAAATTTTTTTTTGCCCATGCTGACTTAAAACATAAAAAGCCCTAGTAAGTGTGAAGTGTTTAGTCTTAATTGCAGAAAGTCTCTTGAGTAATGCCAAGCCCGTGCCAGCAGCCAAGGTTTGCAAAGAACAGAGGATGGGGTGGGGTTGCTCTTCCAGCTAGAGCAATAATTTAAAAGAACAGTTTTCATAGAGAGACAGTGAGTCTAACCCCCAGTGCTCTCTGCTCTACCACGCCATATGATGTAACCGTCACCCGTGTTCAGCTGTATGGTCCTGAGCCACAAACAGATCCTGAGCCGGTTGCCCTCGGTTTGCTGGCGTTTTAGAACAATTTGCTAAACAGATGAATGGACCATCTATTCCTCTGTTGCTTGCCTGATTAAAACTGATGAGTCAGAATAGTTCCCCGGGTGAGACTCAGCAGTAGAGAACTGTCCTAGCTTGTATGAGGCCTTGGGTTTAATCGCCAGCTCCCCAAACAACAAACAAACCTTAGCCAAGACCATTCTCCAGGCCATTCATTAATGAGTAGCTCCATCAGCACATCTATGTAACAAATATGTTGTCCACTTCAAGCGTCCCTGTTTTCTGAATCCTGACTCTCCATATCAGGGAACTACTATTACTACTTACCTTGGGCCCACACAAAGCCCATCATCACCCTGACTTCCTACTGGGAGGATATTAGTTACCCCCTGGATGCAGTGAATACTCTCCTAGTCATGGCAGAATGGCTGGTGAGTTATCTGTGCAGCATTTACTTTTAGCAGACAGTAAGGTAAACATGGGGTAATACACACCCTAGGCATCTGTAGTACCAGGTCTCCAACACACAGTGGTCAACAGTAGAGCAGATTACCAACAACGGAGGGAAATGGTACCCGTGCCTGTGCTTTCCCCCTGGCCATTATACCCTTTACTAAGGAGTTACCTCTGTCCATCCCATAGACACAGCACCAGGACACCCACCCTCCAGCCTAAGAGGAGGAAAAAAACCGAGAAGGTGACAAGAGTCTCTCTTTAGGAAACACCCAGATTTCTGCTCACTTTCCATTCACCAGAATTCCAGTTGTACAGCCACACCCACCATAAGGAAGTCTATCTTAGGTTTAAGTGAGTGCTTGCTTTCAGACTGTCAAAAAAGGGAGGATGCCACAGGGCAGAGGAAAGGGAACTGGTGTCAACATGATTTGCATATAATGGGCACCTTGTTCCAATAGCCTAGTTTGCAATTTGTATTACTTTGCTCTATTGCAGAGATAATTTCTGCTATGGGAAGGCCCACCAGTCTCTGCTCTTGCTTCAGACTGGGGTAACACTCCTTCTCTGAAGCCTGGAGGAGGTTGGGGGGCGTTTCTCTGGTAGACCTGCTTAAGAACAGACAAGATGGTCTTCTTGACACTGGTAGGCTACAAGAGTGAGGAGAAAGGGCCACGTTTGAGACACTTCTACTTAATGTAAGATACTAAGCTATTTCTATAAATCCCACCCAGCATTAATATTAATTTAGAGTGCAAATGGGTGGTGGGGAAGGAGTGTTTGGGCATAATCTATCCATCTCATATGTATGGAAATATCACATTAACCTCATTAATATGTGATTGAAATAAGTTAATAACAATATTGTTTCAGTTTACAGTATTTGATAAATGTTAGACCAAGATATATGAGAAAATATCTGATGAAAAACTCTATAGCAAACTAAAAATATTGCTTTTTGATATGCAGGCTTCTTTATATCAAAGATAGATA